>NW_020884878.1:8993328-9228328 GCF_003945725.1 Corapipo altera
TGAGGGGCAGATGGAATAGCTGACATTTACTTTACAATAATAATTAAAAAAAAAAAAGCAAACCCCCTTTTGTGCAATTGTAAGTATCTTAATCTATACTAGACTGCTCTTCCAAAGGGACAGCAATATGGATGGAGCAGTGCCTAGATCCTGTAGGCTGTGCACATAATCCCTGACTGATTTTAGATCATGGGAAACTCTCTCCTTCCCTTCTCTTCACCTGTTTTGCATGTTTAAACTATAAACGCTGCAGGATAGCAACTATGGATATGTCTGCTCTGTATACCATGTAGTAATTGATAACCTTTAAGTGAAATAGGAGAGAGTAGTCCCAGCAGTGTGGAGCTAATTCACCCAGAAAGTATTCTGTATTATGCAATACATGTCCACAGTAATTAACACAACGACAAAATTATCTTAATTGAATTATCTTGGAAATGCATAGCATAAACAAAAATAACAATACTGAGCTAAGTACTTTGTGCCACTGTAGACATGATATAACCAGGCTTATGCTTCACCTGCAAAAAAACAACTATTCAAACATGTGGGCTTGACTTCAGACACTGCTACCAAAAGTATCCACTTATGTCCACTATGTTTATAGTTGGTTATGGGCAAACAAATTCCTGTTGTGGATCTCAATCTGGAAATTTCAGTTCCAATTCAGACTACTGTAAAATTCTGCTACTGTAATACAACTGGAAACCTCATCTATGAGGCTAGAGAGCAATGAGAGACATACATCTGCTGCTAACCACTCCTTTGTATTGCTCTTGGCTACAGAAATTGGCACACCTTAACCACACGGGCCCAATAAACCAATCAGACCTTTCTGTGCTTACTCATCTTCTCCACAAAACTAGCTTATGTTCTTGGTACATCAGTTTTCAATCACTGAAAAGAACACAAAATGTCTACCGGCTGACAAATTTAAGTTGTGAAACTTAGGTATTTAGAGAACAGCAGATGAAGAACAGTGGTAAACCAGGGCTGCTGCCACAGTAAAACTACTTCATATTTGAACAGATAATTGAGATAGCAATCTGCAGCAGGTGGATGAAAGTTTTCAGCTGTTCCAAAAGATGCAGCTAAGTGCAAAGTAACTAATAAGAAAAGGTTCATTTCTACTCCTTACATAGTGGCTGAATAGCGCTTCTTTGTGACTTCATATTGCACTCCTCTGCTTCCAAAATCCACTAGAAATGGTGAAATAAAAAATAAATTAAACACACAAATGCAATACATTTTCAGCTTTACAATCTTATCTGAAAGAAATTCAAACCACCCTCCACATCGACATTGAATGCTGAGGAGAATTTCCAAGATTTCAGAAGAGATAGGTACAACCATATGAAGACCTAAAAACAGCATCACCTGAGAGCCCAAGTGATCATCTTATTCTACTTCCACGCAGTGTGACCCTATTATGACCATTCACAATGTCATAGTTTGACTCCCAGATAACCAGTTATGGCGCTGCATCAGGAATTTCCATTCCAAGGTAAGCCCAGTGATGATGAACATGCAGCCCAGGTGTCATCTGCTATTTAACACCTTTGCATGAGTCCTCATCCTGAGGAACCTCACCCATGGGTTCTGGCATGAAAGCAAGCACTGCAGGAAACCCAAGCAAGTCTGACAGGGTGGAGGAAGAAGCTAATCTTTCAATTACAGAGTTTTCTCTGTACAAGGATCAAGTGAATGTAATTTGTACCAAAGAGCTCAGATTGACATAGTGCACAATATCACAATTAATCTGGCATCATCGTTCTGTAATACCACTGGGTTATTAGTTCTGCCTATCAGGGAAATATCAATGTCTTATCACTTCCTTCAGAAAACATTAAATGAGGTGTTTACACGCTTCATATTTTGAGCATGCAAACCTACAAAGCCTTTTTTTCCTCTAATTTTTTTAATTAAATTGATCTAGCAGGTAGGGGAGGAGTACGTAGCTAGTAATGGTAAGGAAAAGAACTGTGTGGGATCTTCTTTTGAACATAGTTCTTTAGTACATTAAATGAGACTAACAAAAGAGAAATTAAATGTAATAGTGTGCCATAGTACTGTGACATAAGTGTCAACTTAGAATTTCAAATACAATGATAAGAGTCTTCTAATAATTATATAGGTGGCAAACAAGGCTTTAGGGCAAATATATGTGGCAAAAATTACTAATGGCATTCTACAGAAAATCAGCAAAGCCCGACCCCTCCTATGCATCATATTCTGGTAAGGTCAGCTTGGTGGAAAGGTTAAGAGCAGTTAAACACTGACCCATCCCTCCCCAGTCTTTTCCATATTCATAGGAAACTATCATCCATATTCATGCAACAAGATAAGTACCTTGAACATACAGAGGTTAAAAAAAAAAAATAAATTACTTCTTTACAATCTTATTCAGTGCCATGACACTAATTCCCAGAGCATGGATCACGACATAAATTAGTGTGTCTCTAAAGCTGAGCAGGATGGGTGAGCAGAAAACACAGAGCAGCCTCTGGGTGACACTTAAATACTGAAAATATACATTCTGCAATCCTGAAATTGTAACAAATCCACAACTCTTGTACATGGGTAGAGCACAATGAGTTCAGGATAGATGATGCATACAAGTGACTGCTTTCACACAGATCCAGCTGCATACCTGTAAATACATGGATGTCCAGAACTTGAACTTCTAGCCCTCACAGGTAAGAGACAAGCAAGGCCCAAGGCTACTATATGAAATTTTAGGCCAATATCCTCAAACAACAACAACAACAGAATCAAAAGACACATCCCATTATCTCTGTAATATTTGGGCTACTTGTACTTTTTTTTTTAGCAAAGAATAGCTAATAAAATCAGTGTTTTATGTACCTCTTCTTTTTGTGTTTACACTTCTGGTGTGCAGCACTGAATGCATTTGGAAAGGCACAATGCTGAGAAACACCTGGTCCTTTTGCAGAACTTGCCCTCCATGCACATCATTTTGTCTTTCCTGTGAATTAACTTTTCAAAAACAAGTTCTCCTTCAGTTTCTCCTTTGTTTCTCTGTCTTTAATTCTATCTCTTAAAAATTGCCAAACTTTATAGTGAATTGGTATCTTTTTGCCCCACCCCTTTTTGCAGGTGAAAAACATATCCAATTAACTGGTCCTCTCTTCAAACAGAACTTCTTTCCCTGTCTACTGAAACAGAAAATAATGAACCTCTCCAGAATAATATTTTTATACAGTAAATGCCACCTTCACTCCCTGCCCATTTCTTTTTACAGGAAAAAGTAACCATCTTTCTTTCCATTCTTGCAGAAGCATCAGCTAATCCTGAGGAACCTCATCCATGGGTTCTGGCATGAAAGGGAGCACTGCAGGAAGCACCCAAGCAAGTCTGACAGGGTGGAGGAAGAAGCTAATCTTTCAATTACAGAGTTTGCTCCGTACAAAGATCAAGTGTAAAAGAAAAATATTAATATCTATTATTATGCAGTGCATTTTCTAATTTACCACTTTAGTTTGCATGAGTTGCTGAGGAGTTTCACAAAGAGCACTGAGAAAGTTTATAAATATGTAAGTAAATATTTAATTCCCTTGAGAAACACTTTTTGTCACTAACTACTTCAAAGGGAGTTTATTATTGATGAAATCAACTGTCCTGAATGTTTTAATTTAATAGGCACACACGAAAAAAAGTCCTATTTTTCAGTTTATATGTAAAAGAAATTATCAGTCTTTTAAAATTTCACAGATTTCTTTCATTGAGGGAGAAATCAGATAGAAGTAAACATTGGTTAAAAAAATATAATCTTTAAATAATTTAATTTGATCTTTGATGCTATACCAAAAAATTTTTTTTGCTTGTTTGTTAGCAGTAAAACTGCACTGTGAGGCGGATCACTGAGTGCAGAATTAGCTGATGATACTGCTACAAATAAAAACTGTAGAAGAAAATAATTTGCAAAGAAATGTGGCTTTAAAAATTCAGGATCCCTTCTTAACTAAATACCTTCTAGAGAACATATCATCCAGAGTTGTCTTTAGACAGTAAAAATTAAATGAGAGCAGTGGTGAAGGAGCAGTGTAATCAGAAAACACTACTTACCATGATAGTTTAGGGTATTTTTTTCTATATGGCACATTGGAATGCTGTGTAGAGAGATCTGAGACAGTTGGTCACTAGCAGCAATACTGTCGTGTTGCACCAGGTTACCCTATGGAGACTAAGCTACTCAATTTTTTTAGCAGGACTTAACCACCCCATGTAAAGCACCATGCTGTCCCAGATCACACATGCCTAGCTCCTGTGTGGTCGTCACCTCCAAATACTGACTGTCCAGATTCACGATTGCTTCTACAAGTTATTACAGGTTGCTAAAACTGAAACATACTTTATATGCACAATTTTTAGCTCTATCCCACCTGAATAGAGTATTTGACCCTTAATTTACTGGCTGTCCACACTTTGTGGCCTCCTCTCTGGACAGATCAAATAGGCACATAATAGCAATGACCAGAAGGCTTGCTTGTGCAGTGAGGAGAACGTGCAAAGAGTCAGCACAAAAGATAACAGGAATATTATATGCAGCAGAGAACAGCATGTTGCCAGACTGGGTCTTAGAACATCTACCCATTTTGCAGATCACAATTTGCTATTAGAAGTCCTTCAACAAATATTGTATAGTTTAAATATCTTTAAGACTATCTGCAGAATACCCCAAGTCTATAAGAAAACTATGCAGAGAAGCAATCTAGCACATCTTGTGCTTTCTTGGCAAAAGAATGGAGAAAGTCCTGTCAGCAGCCTGGGCTATGCAATGTGGAAAAGCTAAGTAGACATGCTGAGAGTATAGTAGTAGTTTAGGTTAAAATACATATTACTGCCTTGAATTACACATTTGTCTGTGTTTATTTTATGTTTCCATTTGCCAACGTATCTATAGCAAATTCTTGGTGACTTTGGCACATTGCAAGGGAGCAGTTCTTCCTCCCATTAAGCTACAGAAATGCTACAGTTCTTTGACAATGAAATTACAGAGCCTTTTACCCAAGTAAACCAGGCACTACAGGATTCATATAGATTTAATGCTTCTCAGAGAAGTTGTACTGAATAGGCTTGCTTGCTCTAGGATTTTAAAGGCCTTTAAAAAGCCTCACTTGGATAATATGCTAAATAGTCTTCCTTTCTGTTTGTCCCTGAAACTTCCAGTTTTCCATTGGACTCACTAAGTTCAGAGTAAGACACAAGGTTATAACCTTGTTTGTTACCTTTTCTCCTGACTTGTTGATGGCTGGGGGACTCCTTTTCCTTCTTGATCTGTTGTTCAGTATGGTTGTAGAGGAAGGATACTTTAGCAACCTGCTCCTTTCCCCATAGTAGGGAATTTACCTGCAAATGTAGATCCTGACCTTGCCAGATATTGCAGCTTCCACAAACAGCATAGTCTACTGACGGTGCTCCTGCCATGAGAGGTGGGGGCTTTTGGCTTCTGAGTCTATGAAGCCTGAACATCAGCTCTGGAGGCCTTGGGTGCCTTGAGCTCCACCCACTTTGTCTTTTTTTTTTCTTCTGTAACTCTGTAGTCCTGTAAATAACAATGCTAAGGTTGATTTTTACCTAAGTCTGCTTTGTGCCTTTTTTAGGATTACATTTTTAAAATCCCTCCACCCCCATCTCTTGTAATCAATAGAATGGGATCAATATTTAAGGGTCAAGACCTTTTCTTTTTCCTGTGGCTAAGCTTTTTCCAGCCTTGCATTTTAAATAAAACCTGTATTCCCAGTCATCTGTAAAAAAGATAGGAGGAAAAAACCCAGCTGATTAGTGTCTCTCTTTTAGGTCTTAGGGTAATGGCTGCTTTTACCTTTCTAGTTTAATTCAGCACATTTACAAAGCATTAAATCTGTCAGTGTGGCATTAACTTCTATCATGTGCATATTAATAGGAATAGTAATCAAAACATCGAGTGAGTTTGGGTGTTAAAACTGGTAATATTTTCTTTAAGTGCTAGTACACATTTGGCTTGGAAGGTGCTCAATATTGCAAAGGATTTTTAAACTAAGATTTATCTGCTATCTATATAGAAGTGTTTTGCGGTAAACCTGCTCATTTGTACCCCAAAGGCCATGACTTTGTCATCATACTGATGTTTCCATGGAACACATTTGTAAAACACAATTCCTAACTTTTCTTGCCTCCATTAAGAAGAATGTTGATTAAGTGGAATCAGCATGTAAGAAAATATTTAGCAGCTGTTCTCCTATTGGAAAATCATAAATATATGGGAAAAAAAATCACACATATATTTTATGCCAATTAGCAAATACTGCTTTTAATTAAAGCAAGTTGAACTTCAAGGTATAGTTTTAATATTACTGAAATTCATATAAAATGTAGGGATAGTGGAAGGAGAGAGAGAAAACATCTTCATCAGTATATTAGAAAGGTTTTGCTAACCAGGTAGCTGAATGGGTTCAGAGGGATTTCTGTTTTGTATGATTTTTAAAATTTTCCCTCTATACATTTTATATCATTGCAGTGCTCTCACAAAAAAAAAAAAAGAAAAAAACAGAGAAAGAAAGAAAGAAAGAAAGAAAAGAAAGAAGCTGCTTTCCCTTTAAACAGCACAAAGGATGGGAAAAACGACTGCGTTACTACAAATTATTTGCAGCTTCAGTGTTGCCAACATATAACAGTTGTAAATCAAGGATACATGTTGAAATATTCTAAATCAGTTTTTTACAAATCAGTGCTCTTACTAACAGATTTCAAAGAATAAAAGAATATAGGAATTTCTATTTATGGCTGAGGCTAATAGGAATTAAATGTATCTATTTCATTTATGTTGCAAACTACTATTATTCAATTGTTGAAAATATTATCAATTTATCTGTATTCACTTTTTATTACGAAAGAGGTGCAAAGCCATGCAGGTTTGAACGATGTAGATAATAATAACTGGGAAAAGAAATACTCTGTGATGAGCATGAAAGGAATGCATGCTACCTTCTCAGAAGCTCAGTACTATATCTTTAGGAAAAGAAGTATACACGCAAGAACATTGTCCTAGAACACACTAAAAGAGTTGACTGGCTTTGTCGACTGCAAACTAAAAGCCTTTGCTCTACCCTATGCTCATATCTAATAATTTTTGCCTTGCACACACCACCTACACACCTAACACTTCGCTGACAACGCTTTGCCTTTCCCCACTACCCTGCAAACACAATGGAAAGTTAATTGAATGTTTTATGCTTTAGCAATATCAAAGAAATGAAAAGAATGTAGGTTTCAACTGTATTTCAATAATAAGTGCATTAATTTTTACCTTTTAACTGACACTTGTACTAATTTCCTTAAATGCTCTTTTTTACTCTTTTTTGATCTGTCTGGTATTGTCGGGTCTGATGATGAGGGCTTACTTCAAATGCAAAAAGATTAGCTCTCTTTCCTTTAATAGCACAATTATAGCTTGTGTGATGTCTAAATCATGAAAGATATCAAGCACAGACTTCTAAAGTCGCATCAGTTTATTACAAAAATGGTAGTAATCATTTTAATATCAAAATTACTCTCATTTCCTAGTGGCATTTAGGAATTGTTGGGCACGCATACATATACACACAAAGATTAGTAGCCATCTACTTCTAATTTGACTTAGATAATTGTTATAAATAGCACAATGAATTTAAAAAACTGTGTTACATATTCACCTCTACCCAAGATGTTTCTTAGGCACTAAAAGAATATTGCCACATCAAAGCAAGAACCAAGAGATCCAGTTCGACATTTTAAGATATGCCGGAATCTACATCTCATTTTTGGATTTAGTTCAACATGGGACTTAGCACTAAACACTAAAGAATAAATGTGCCTTCCTTAAAGATATGTAATACGTTTAATCCCATCAATGCTTAGTCTACTTTTTAAATCCTGGATTTAGTATACTTTACCATGAGAGGGCAAGATTAAGATACCCTTTCTCATACTGGATCGCACCTACCTCCTCAAGTATTACCATTAGTTGTATTAGAACTGCAAGAAAAGTCCCTATGCAAGATATGGGTCTGCAAATGATGAAGTAGAATACAAACCTAAAGGGAGAAAGAAGATTTAGCTTACACTCCAAACTGGCTTTGATTCAGACACATTCGTGAAACGGTCATTGCTGGCCAAGATAAAGAGGGATTCAAATCAGGGACAAGGTAGCAGCAATCTTCTTCAAGAATATTGCCTAAAAATGCTACACTTCTGCATTAGAGACAAAGATTTATAAACAATATTAATGCCCTGAAACATCTACATAACATGTTGTGAAAGTGGAAGACTATTGCAGCAATCGTTTTCAAATATTTTAGGATGGCTGTTCAATAGTAGTTGCTGAGGAGAATTTGAGTTAAATCCAGGAGTGAAAATACAAATTGCTCTGGGAAGAGCAAGAATCAGCTTTGATAAATTTTAAGTTCATAACAGATAAAGTGGAACAGTTTGACCCATTGTCAGTCTATTTTAAGATGAACATTTGTTAAATTCTAATGAAAAAAAATGTAGCACTTAAACTTTGGCAGAAGGACAATTAGTTTTTTTTCCCTGAATTGAATAAAATCACATGGCCCTGATTTTTACTTTAACTACAAGCAATAAATATGAGCTGCAACAGACTCTAACAGCTACTGGCCATATCTACGTGGACATGTCATACGAGCAAAGTTCACTTCAATTTCAAGCACACAAAATTTATGTCTACACGACACAGCTTATCATACATTAAGCCTGTACATTCAAGAGCCGATTTTCAAGTGTTAAGAGCAACTTGCACCTTTTTGACGTGCAGGGATATAATCAGCGCAGCCAATCAACGCTGTCTGCACCGAAAAGAAAGAAAAAGGCTGAGCAGCTATTATACACCATCAGCTAACTCCTAAACAATTCAGGCAGTTGAGCCTGAGAACTTTTAGCTCAATTTACATTAAAACGTATCCTTCCTGCCACTTATGCGCTACATGCATTAGGATTATTTGTTTGTTTTGCATTTTCAGAGATTGCTAGTGATGCACAGTGTTTGGGGAGATACTGTGCCTCCAGCAGGCACCTGAGAAAGTTTGTAGGGCAAACAAGCTCCCAGTTTCCCTAGTCACAGTCAGTAGATTTACATGTTAATGTAATGAGAATGAACAATAAGCTGTCATTCATCAGAAGATGCTCTATGAGTCTGTCCATGGAGAGAAGATTTTGGAAGTGGATAATCTTTGCATTCTTCAGCTCTGCTTTGAATATGTTGATTAGAGAAAAAATAAAAAAGACAAGCATACCAAAATGTAACAGGAGAGGTCTGGAAAACCTCTCGCAGCAAAGTTGATAATGTCATTTATAAGATTGAATAAAGTGAGGAGGGGGTTGTCTGCACAAGATTCACTTCTGTGACTGACTTTTGCACAAACCCAAGATAATTAGGGAATGCACCAGCTCAGGACTCTTAGGACTGACACAGCACATTGTGGAATGCATAATGTGAATTCTTATCTTGAATGCTTGCTAACTATCTAATAAACACAAGGCATAACCTCCCAGATTCAAGTTTTAAGCCAGCTGGACACAGAAAACATAATATGCCACTTTGTCAGGCTTGAAAGTGGGCACGCTGTTGAGGTGGAGCTAGCTAGAGTGTTGCTGGCTAAAAGTATATTTTTCCTCCCCGGTAAGATTCTCAGAATCATCTAGTGATAACCATCATATATATTCCTATTCCAGCAAATCAGGGCAAAGTTAAGCAACTCATGATTAGAAGAACATTAATAGAAATGGTCTCCTTCTAATAACTGAGATGTTTATAAACTTGAGAATAACAAGATGAATATTTTATGCTGTTGTTTATTTGAATTTCATTTTATCTTTTAAATACATTAAATTGCATGTTACTTACCACTTCAAAATTATGAATAGGAGGAAAAGTGTTGCCTTTACAGGTTTAGCAAAAAATAATAAAAATTTACAAAGTATTTTCCCTTCATATTAAGAATTCATTACTATAGATGTAAAAAAATTATTTTATTCAGCAATAAGATCAAACTTTTTAGTTGTCTTAAATAATAAACTTAGGAGAAAATTAAGATAAATTTTTTGCAGAATTTCCAGAAAACAGATTTTAAGGGAGAGGCCAGGGCATGAATGAGTCCCACAATGCTAACTTTTTACAGGAGCATAATCACTCTTGCTAGAATCTATTACACTGTTTTATGGTAATTGTGTTGAAATATATGGGCAGAAGTCTCTTTTACCCTTAGTAGGTCCATGTTTTTTCCTATATACTTCTGCCATTAGGATCCAGCCTGTTTTTCCCTCTCTTTCTGAGCTTATTGAATTTCTATCTATCTACATCATCTGCAATTTCCTGCTGAATTAATTTCTTGTAGCCTACTTCTTGAGCCTATTCTATCAGATTTTCAGTTTTACTCCACTGAAACTTAACTAAAACCTCTCTTAAAGTTTGTTCTATTCTTCTTCTTGTCAAATTTTAGGGTCTGAATCCTCTTACATTTCCCTGTGACGTCTCAACAGCTTTTCACAAAACCTTCCTTTCTCTATGAAATCTTGTGCTCGTAAGTTTTTTTCACTCCAAATTGTCCTTCTGGTTTTCTATCTCTCTTGAAACAATGATTTCCGTGCCTCCCTCAGTGCACACTCCTCACCTCTGTCTTTATCCACTACCATCTGGGGTGACCTCCCACCTCTATTTAATACAGAAGGTAACATGCAGCCTTTTGTAGGCAATATCTTTTCCACGATGTAATCTATGTGAATAAACAAGTATTTACAGTGTATTAAGTATGAAGATAAGAAGAAATCAAAGCTATGGTAGATAAGAAGTTATAGCTACTTTAAAAAAAAAAAGTGATAACTAGTTGAATGACCAAGTGGAAAAGGTAAACATAAGGCTAAATTATCCCCCTTCTAAGATCCAGGGAGAGAAATAATGCAAGCCTAATTGTGTCTGGTTGAACTTGGCCATTTGGATGGCTAACCCTTTTCTAACATGGCCTTTTTTTGTATTAATAACTGTTCCAAATGATATCTTTTCCTATTGGAGTGACATTCTGTCAGCAGCTTGGGTCTGGTGAAAAAAGTGAGGCACTGAAGCGAAACAGTCTTGGCAAAATGGAGAACGCGATATTTGGCATCATCCATGGTTAATGTCTTATAAACATCTTCAAAGAGTGTTTTTAAATTTTTTTGAAGTCAATGTTTTCTTTCAGGCTCTATTTGGCAAAGCGACAGAAGAGTCATCCACTCTAAAATTGTATTGCTTTTCCAAATAGAAGTGTGAGAATATTTGGTGTGTGTTGTCTGACTTTCTAGATATTCCTGTGTGGACGGTTGACATTGGATGGATGCCAGTTGCCCACCGAACTGCTCTATCAGTCCCTTCCTTGGTCGGGGGAGAGGGGAGAAAATAAGAATGAAAAAAAACCACCTTGTGGGTCAAGATGAAGGCAGTTTAATAAAGCAAGAGGAGAGGTTGTGCATGTAGAACCAAAGAAAACCAAAAAATTTTATTCTTTACTTCCTGACAGTATGTCCAAAAACATCTGGGAAGTAGGACTTCAGTATCTGTAGTGCTTGCTCCAGAAGATAAATGGCTTAAATAACAAAGGCCCCCCTCTCCTCCTTCTTCTTAGCTTTTATTACTAAGCAGATGTCATATGGTGTGGAGCACCCCTTTAGTCAGTTTGGTTCAGCTGTCCTGGCTGTGTCACCGCCAAGATCTTTCCCGCTCCCAGACTATTAGTGGGACTATTAGAGGGATGGGGGTGGAATGTTGGAGAGGCAGCATTGATGCTGTTGAAGCACTGGTCAGCAGTAGCCAAAACACTGGTGTGTTATCACTTTTCTAGCTACCAGTGCAAAGCACAGCACTGTGAGGCTGCTACAGGAAGAAAAGTATTTAGCAATTTTAAGAAGAGAAGGTGATATACAAAACTAAGTAGAAAAAAAAAAATAAAATCTCATAGGCCAAAACTGGAGTCTGCCTTTTATCATTGCTTCACATTGTGATGACTTTACTTCTCCATTTTGGCCTACTTACAGCTTTTCTTTTTATCTTAATTACCTTAATGTAGTATATACACACACGGACATACTTACACATACATAGGTATATTTGCTCCTTACTATTTATAATTTTCTTGGGCTTCAGGGTGGATTCATCCCTACGTGAAACAAGTCATGACAACAGGAAAGAGAGAGAACTCAAAAGTTCAGTAGATGAACTTCATAATGAGATTCTTCATCATATCATCATAACAACAAATATAAGCATAATCCTCTTTTTTTTTTTTTTTATTAGCACATCACAAATAGTTTTACCCCTTGCCACATACCTGGAAGCCACAATATGTAAGTCTTAGCAGTTCCATTTAATAGCCAAGAAACTAAGACACATTGAAGACTAAGACTTTATAAACAAAGGCACCAAGTTTGAGGCACCTGGGAACTGGCAGATGAAGGTTTGAGTGCTACAAAATTATAATAAATGGAACTGCAGGTTATCGGCTTCTGCAGACCTAGCAAACAAGCTCTCCTCAAATTTACCAAGCCAGACCAGTGATCTTTTTTAGAAAATGGCTTCCTAAAACAGACTGGACATCAGAGTTGCATCTTACTGATCTCTAAACCTTCTTTCCATTCCCTGTATAGGTTTTTTAGGGAGAACAGGATCCTGAGAGTAAGTGTGGACCAGATGGAAAAGATGGTCCCTGCTTCCCTCCTCTGAACAGCACAGGTATGGAAGATGCTGCTATGGTAGACAAGCCTAGGATGGTCCCCAAACCACACAGACTGTGTCCAGTGTAGGATGTACTCCAACCTGGGCATTGGCAAATGCTAATCCCTGGCACCCCAGCAGTGCAAGATGTAGATCTGTCGTCTAGCTTCCTGCAGAACTACTGCTTCATCTGTCGTGCAGCACCTGGGACCAAGGCTCGGGCTGATCTAAGGGGAAGAGTGCCACCTACTGAACCACCAGCACGAGCTCTCAGCTCCTGCAGCTCAAGAGAATACTGTTCCATGGAGAGAGCCTGGACAAGGGCTAAACCAAATTGTTTGCCACAAATCTGAGCTAGAAAACAAACATACACAATCACACTGGAATGAAGGAAAAAGATAGGGCTGGATCACAGAGCAGATGTTGCTAAGTGTTACCAGGCAGTGCTGGTACACGCCTGTGACTGTCATGCATATGTCAGTGCACAAGAAAATAATGTGTATATTAAAGATACTGATTTTGATTCACTCCACTAGAGAAAGGCTAGAGTGAGCTTTTCCCTCAACCATTTACCAATAGGGTTGCTGAAGCCCACCAGAGAAGAGGACACAATGGTGAACCATGTGAAAGAAAAATGCAGAGCTTAAGCACCTCCCATTTAAAAATACTTTTCTTTCCAGTGTTTTTATGCATGCTTTTGTTTTAATCTTGGGATCCATCAGTCTGTCTACACAATTTCATAACCATTATGCAGCTGCTTAGCTTGCACTGCTGAAATACTTCCACAGTTCACTCAATATGTCCTGTTTTATTTACAACCACAATCAAAATCACCTGAAACTGACATTTTTCATGTAGAATCCATTATGTGGCAGAGTGCCATATTTACATCAACATCTAAAAATATGTATAAGACTTGGCTGGAAATCCAGATAGCTTACTTTTCAGACTCACTCATTTTCTGAATTAATATGGAATTTAGATCTTTAGCAATATTTCAATCTCATACATTTTCAAGAGATGTAATAAAAAAAAAGAAAAAAAAAAAAGAAAGAAAAACCCCCACCAAAACAGAATTGAAATGGTTAAACATTTTATTATTCACATTGCATTCATAGTAAATTGTGTAATAGTTTTCATGTCTTAATTACTTAAATTTTATATTGAGCTATAGTGATATTATCTCTCTTTTTGTCTCCACACAATTGTATTTTATAATAGCTTTTATTAGGGCCTACATGAATGGAATTTAAAATGAACACATCATTTCTGTTACTTCTGCAGTTGAGAAAAGAGAGCGTTTTTCTGATATTTAGAGTGAAAAGTGCTTTCCTTTGTGTTTTATGACATATAGCAAATTGTATTAGTTAGGGACATATTTCGAGCAGCTAAGTAACTAAGAGGAGTACAGAGCACTTCTGTCACTTTTAGTGACTCCACCTCAGTTTGAAAGTGAGTGCAGTGCACAGCATGAAATGGGGGAATATTCCCCCTTAAAAAGCTTGATCTTGTTCTCATTGAAATAAAAGGCAAAACTTCCACTGGCTTCCAGAAGAGAAATATCAGAGTAGTAGATATATAAACTAATAGTATGTTTATACAATCTGCCTATCTACCTCTGAAAGCAGGTCAGCTCCCCTAGCTCACAAGCTCTACCTTCTCTGCCAGCAGTGCATACCTCGATACCATCATGAGTACCTCCATGGTCTCAGGTTTCTCCTTGCCTTTGAGGTGCCTCCTTGAAACCTGGCTGCTAAGCCATTTCCTTCACCTTTATGAAATCCTTCCTAAAATCTCCCTTCTACTGGTACACCTACACTCAATCTGCATGTGGGATGTGCAAATAAATATAAATAAATATTTGTTTTTAATTGTTAGCAGAAATAACAAGGTATGCACACTCAGGGCTTAGACACACAAACAAGATAACAAAAGGTAACAAGTTTATGCTGAGCTGCAAAAACTGCCTAGGTGCACACTATTCCCCCCACAGGAGTTTCAAGGTGAGTCAGGTCAGCCTCATACACCTGCACAGTGGGCTAAGCCCACTCCAATTACCATGCATGTGTTGGAGGCTAAGAGGACACACATGGGCAGCTACCACACATCAGTTGGTACTTGGTAAGCCTTTTGGTACATCTTGTTCATCCAAACTTATTATTACTACCCTGCCATTTCTCACATATAGTTTTGGAATTGTAATATAATAATTTAAAATGTGTGTAAGAACACATGCTATGAAATCAAGGAAGTGGAAAGGGTGAGGGAATCTATTAGTTCTATTAAAAAAAGGTAGATAGACTAGTGCTTATTCTTTCATTAAGTCAATTAATTATATTTTAAAAACCTGTTTACAAAAGTTATAGTGACACCTGAGCATCATGACAAGCATTGTTTATAGTTCTTAGGCCAGTAGGAGACATCAGCAACAAAAGAGGGTAGGCAAAGAGCATCATTCCAAAACATTGATGAAAAAATTTAGACAACATCTGAATTTCACTCAGCTCTCTGCAAATGTAAGCTTGTGAGCCTTGATCTCTCTATTCAACAGGTGGGCTAGATTCTGCATGCAATTATCATACCAGTCTTTTATCATTCTTTTCTCCCCAATGCCAAAAGCTGTGAAATGTCACCTTATTATACACCACAGCTCTTTGTTTGGCAGAATTTGCCTAGCACTTCCATTCTGTCTTTCTCTTGCTAAACAAAGTGCCTTCAATGCTGATCACCAAGAATAGTTGCTCATTCTGAACATTTTTTATTCTGAAAATGGGTTCCTTTTTTTTGCTCTCTTTTTTTTTTTATTAACATGTCCACACTGTTACTAAACATAAAGGGTTTCTCAAGGAACCAATTTTACCACGTTTGTTTGGGTGTTATATGGATGTTCAGAATAGAAATCAAGAGTACAAAAATAGATTTGCTTGATTTATGAGACATTCCTGTTTTCAATTCACCATCAGTATGTGCAGACACGATGCAGTCAAGAAATGAAGCATCTGGTTCTCCCACGTTTCATTTATGAACTTTAGCACCAGATGTAAATCATTCATAAAATCCCAAAGTGTTGGAAGAGTCTCTTCCTTCATTTTAACAAACATATATTCCAAGTACTGTACCTAACACTTCACATCATTTGTTACAAATGATGGGATCTGAATTTTAATGAGTTGCAGTAATAAATTTCATGAAAGAAAGAAAGAGGAAGAAGAAAAACAGGTGATTGTGGGTTTCCTTGTTTCTGACCACGAATTCACTTTGAAACAAAAAAATGTCACTTTAAGTTATTATAAACAAACTCTACATGTTATTACCTGCATACAGAATGTTTTGAAGAGAACAAATCTATTACCTTATAACTATTCTTCTCCCAAATCCTTTCCATTAGTGTCACGTTCATGTCAACAAATGCTGATTCAACTTCAAATCTGAATTGCTTTCCTTTTCTCATCCGCCAATCGCCCTTCGTCTCCTCCTTCAGTCCCACTTTCAGTCCCATTTGTACAGAGAGCCCCTCTTGCCTTTCTCTCAACATATGTAATCCCTTCCTCCTCCCTTCCCACTCCTTTGTTTCACTATGTGCATTGAATTTCATAGGATAACTCACACTTTGGGAATTAAGCACCTGCCAAAATAATTACAGGATCAAGGCCTATTCTTTATGTCAAGGAAACCTGTCTTCTTTGCGTTCAAGAATCCTTTCAATGATATGCATTAGACAATGCTTTCAACAACAAATCAGTCTTTTCTGGCCCTTTTTTAATACTACATTTCTTACATATTAATTTAGCTGCAGAATTATCAGATGTGTTTCATGCACTGAGGTTTCCTTACAACAGGGAGCTGAGGAAGTGTAAAGAAAGTGCACCAGCAGATACAGCAAGAAGGCTCCTTTGTGAAGGACCTCTTGCTGGACAAACCTCTACATTGGGGAACAGAGAAGGTAAGAGGATTCACAGGATCACAGGTCCTCCTCAGTTCTGCATTCCTCCCTGCATCCTCTTCACCCAGCTGCTTTGCTGCCATTCAGGGCAGCTCTCTTTGCTGTCCTCTGTCTCCTTGTACAGTTGATACACTGCTAAACTTCTACATGAAAGGGGGCAATTAGCCTCAGTGTACAGATATCAGCAGTAGAAAAATATGGTAACATCCATGTAGTTCAGCCTTAAGAAACCCCTCTAAAAATTTTGTTATAAGGAATTTTCCTTTTAATTCAACAATATCTTGCATTTGTTTAATTCTTTATTGATAGCTAAAGCACAGTAGTCACTGCAGTGGCTGAGCACCTAGAGTCCTAGATAACAAAACATTTATCTCCGATATTGGACTTGAGATAAGTGGCCAGGCTGCGGGTAGTCTAAATGAATTGATAAAGCTGTGGAGCAGTCTCTAGATATCCCCCTACCTGATGTGCAACATGTTCTACAGGACATGCTGGGAATGTAGCAAGCTGGGCTGGGAACACAGCAGGGGCAGATCCATGAGCTGTAAATATCATTCAGAGATCACAGCTGCGACTTTAGCCCACAGTTTATAGTACAAGCTGTAGATCAGTTGGTTGGGTTCCTTAAGCCCTTGAGCAGAAAAGGATTCTTTCCAATCTCTTTCAACCTTGTTCTCCAGCACAAACACCACTTGTTCGTCATTCCCTACCCAAGAACAGTTGGAGCTCCAGCTGAGTTAGTTCCCCTTGAAACTAAAAAAAAAAAAAAAAAAAAAAAAAAAAAAAAAAAAAAAAATCTTGTCTTGAAGGCAACTTTTGAAACAGAGCAGATGTTCAACAGTGTGGGCAGCAATGTTGCATTGCATCATTTAAAGCAGCACATGAACAATCCTGTATCGAATCAAAACTTCAGGGGAGATTTAGGTAAGCACAATATGAATGCTGAAACTGAAATCTGGCCTGAACTTGGGAAGTTAACATCTCCATTCCTGAGAAATGTGATACAGGAACTTAATTGATGGCATGCGCTAAGCAACTCAGCCTCCTACGTCACCCTGAACACAGCTGGCACCCCACTGGGATGTCAGTTATGGGAGGCAGAGTGTCTACAAACCACCAGCATCACCTCTCTGCGGCCAGGGGATCCCCTGACTGGTGTTAAAGGTGATCTGCCCCAAGGCTTCACCTTACAAATTCTGTCTGAGTTGCCAACAAAACCAGCATCTGACCTAGCAGGGTGAAGGACTGCATGTAACTGCAAATGCTGATGATTGCTATTAGAGGTGATCACAAAAGGAAGAAAACTATTCCATGGGTGGAAAATACAGCATCTTTTTAAAAACATGTCTTTTTTTTCAGGAATACCTTTTAAATGATTTTAAAACAATTTAAGATTGTCTACTATAAGAGAAATGTTGGTAAATACTACCTTTCAGCATTCATTCAATCAAAATTTTTAAAATTTATAAAATTTTAGATTATAATAGAAAAACATCAAGACTACTTTTTTCCTTTAAAAAAAAAAAGCAGATAATTTTCTATAAACACACTTCCTATTTTGTCTTTTAATTCCTACTGCCTTTCCTTACAGCCCAAAATTCATCTAATTCATTACTATAGACTGATCAGCCTTCAATCACTATTACCATGTATAAATATAAAAAGGTGATCAGTTGCACTCTAACAGCTTTCCCTGTGAAAGACAATAATTCCAAAACTCATGTCTCCTTCTCCCTTGCAAGAATACTAAAGTTGTAATTATACATATATTTATAAGGATGCCATCTCTTTCAGGCTCCTTTTAACTTGGTGTTTTTTGGTAACACTCATGCACATTATGCAAGCCCTACTAATGTGGAATGGGTGTCTCTTTCCATAAGTAATTCTCACTGACTTCAGTAGACCAGTTATGATGCAAGAGTCTTAATGTCAATGAGAGCATCTGATGACAGCTTCTGTATCCTGAAAGTCACTACTGGCATATAGTGGCAATCCAGTCAAAGGCAAAAAAATATATTAGCAACAAAGGTAATTTAAAAGCTAAAAAATCCCTAATTTATCTGAAAATTAGATAAATGACTAGTTATTACTTCTATTTAAGATATATTGTCAATTTTATTTTATTCCCCACCTTCCTATCACTTCAGAGGCTGTGGTCTTTCAGAACTCTGCACTCACTACTTACAATCTCATTTTAGTCTCACAGTGCTTGGGTGGTCTCTCTCAAACCAACCAAGGCAGGAATACCGCCTCCTTGATCCATAATGCGCTCATCCATTTCACTTTGCTCAGACATCCCAGGCCAATGATTTATTCGCAGAGGTGAAGCTAGAAAACCTCCCCCCTTCCAAACACATGTACACATACTTTCATAAACTGGCTGAAATATTCAGTGCCTTCTCAGTGGGGAATGGGGTTTCCCCCTCCCTCTTCTGTGTGTTTTATACAGTTTCCGTTATTATTTGATAAATGTGTTATGACACACTATTTACCTCGGTCAGCAGCTCTGGGGAGCTTTGTGCAGCTTTGCTCCCCACCTCTGCCACCTACTAGATATTTCACAAATAAATCACATTCCCCGATTAAGACAATACAGTTTGGTACTGAAAAGGGAGAAGAGAGGTAAGATTAAATTTGCTGGAGGAGGTTTTGGTTTCGTTTCTCTCTTTCACTTCTGAGCTCTGTGGAGCTGGTTCTCAGCCTGTAACAGTTGTGCTGCCTCAGCCAACTCCTTTTTTCTTTCAGGGGCAGGAAGACATTCTCTTTTCACTGTGCTAACCCTCTGTGTTTGAGATTCTGAGAGAAATATTCAGAGCTCAGTTTTCAATACAGGCAGAAGCTAATCTAAGGATGTCTCTTGTACTGTACATATTCACAGGTATTGGAGTAATCTTTTCCAAGGGCAGGAAGTATGCCAGGATGTACCATGTGAAAGAAGGTCTGAAGTCCTGTCCTGATGAAAATAAAATAAATATGTTTAAGGCAGATAATCCCAGATAGTTCTGTGTGGACTTGCTCAATAGCGTATTACAGTCAGAAATTTGTGGGGAGGAGGAGAAGTTACCCTCCAAAGCAGTTATCAAATGACATTACTGCAGCAACAGCACACACTCTCAAAACAACGGTTGTCAGGGAAAACCTGGTGTCATTGTAACTTCTTTTTAGAAGAATTTGATACCAAAACACCAGGACAGCACGAGTAGGGGCTGCAGACACAATACATGGTTTGGGAAGCATTTTTAAATCAGTGATGTAGATGTCTGTGCACACAAGTGTGTGTCTGAATGGAGCAATATCAAACCTGATTAAGCCTGCTTGCTTGAAAATTACTGAAAAGCAGATCTTTCCTAGAGTCACAGGCTGATCTTCCGAAACCAAACACAACCGAAAGCTCAAACAAAATTAGATCCAGGATAAAAAGCAGTCAGCTGTATCAACTGAAAGTGTTTCCGAGAACACCACTGTTCCAAACACTACCTTGCTAATCCCAACAATGCAGAACACTACCTGTAGAAAGGGCAAGAACAGAACCTAATCATAGAATTATTGACTCCACATTCAAAAAGTATGAATTAATAGTCTTTTGTTTGCCATAAATTAAAAATAAAAATAACAAGACTGATGGAAAATCACAGGAGTTTTGTATTTTCTTCTTCTGTGTTTTACAACTGGTAATAATTTTTAAAAATAAGTGAACTATGATAGGAGCATACTAATTAGTATAAGATAAAGGGTTCTGGTGTTTCTTCTCCTGTGACTTCAGGGTGCCTGACAGCTCTCTTAAATCAGTGGAAAAGAAACTTTGAACTATGCTCAGTGTGAAGTATGTCAGGGATGCCAGCGCTGTCTTCTCACCATCTTCACACTCAGATAGCCAGAGTCCTTGCAATCCTGCTTTGAGCTCACTAAGAAAAGCAATATGGGGAGGTCCTTCCTTCAGGGCCTATATGACTCAGTGCTCATTACTTTTCCCTCTTCTCCTATGCTCGTAGAGAAATTTTAAGGCTTTTGTACTAAATTTTCCCTCTTACATTAATCAGAGGAGGTGAGAGCTATGCTTTCTCATCAAGGCTTCCAGGCTAGGCTTCACCCTTCAGGTGAGATAAGCCAGTCCACAAAAAAGTAGAACAGTCATAGATCTTCTGTCCTAGTAGCTCTAAATATCAGACCTCTGTATAGGTCTGCAGGGCTGCTACTGGTTCCTATTCTGTACATCCTAGAATAGAAACCAGTCAAAGAGCAGTGCCTGCAAACTGAATCTGCAGATGTAACAAAGCCTTTCCCATCTCCTACATATCTTTGGGATACAATATTTATGCCTTATGTCCTCTGTGATGGTAGAGTGAAAGATAAATGTGCTCATATCTATAAGAAGTAACCAGTAACCTCAATAATATGAAATGTGGGTATTTCCCTATGAACACAGAAGTCCAATAGTAAAACCCCAGTAAATGTATCCCCCACAAAATTTGTACATTAAGGAAAAAATTTGTCAAAACTTTTTCCCAGGTAATATTTAGAAATCTGAGCTGTGTAATGAATGGGATGAAAATTACAGATTACAGTAATACATGGCATTATGCAAATGGTATGTTGATGTTAGTGGACATGGCATGCTCTACAGGCGATAACTTCTCTCTGTCTCAGTAACAATATGAAAAGAAAAGCAGACCATAAAAAAAAATCCTAAAAAATAAATAAGATATGAGAATTAGTTACTGGAGAAAAAATTAGGAATATCAGTTTGATTTAGTAACTGGCTCAAATTCCAGTAGCGGGTTTTTGGCATGACAACTCATATTTCTACAATTATTGAGTCCAGATTATTATGGTGTTTACATGCTCCTGTGTCTTTGTTTCTCCTTAACCCTATTGAAGAGATGTATAAATTTATAGTAATGAGAAGAAAATCAAATCCACCTCAATATGCTAAAATAATGGAATTGTCAGATTTTTATCTTGCTGTTCACGAGTTTGTTAAAAAAAAAAAATTAAAAAGAAACAGGTGAAGCATATATGTTGCTTTACTACTAATAAGGGTAGTATGTGAAAATCACCAGCCTAAAAAATAATACAGCTATTATGGACAGTTGTCAAATTTTAAAGTTGAATCAATGGGAGGTGGGAGGGGAAGGGAAACAACTGTGTGCTTTGATAGTTTTTGTTGTCATTCTTCCCCTTTACAAATTTTAAAGCATTCATGAAAAAGTTTCTCAAAGCAGTCAGATTATTTCGTCGGAAGACAAATGAAACCCCAATGTCTTACAAATATTTATCCTATATCCTTCATTTTCCCTGTCAGAGTAGCACCACAGCAAGGAAAAGATAATTCTTGCTATAGTTAGCCTGGCATCATGAGAAGGCTGTTTGACTAGCCAGCTAATTTTGGCTTGCTGAGGGATAATTAGCATAAACTATTTTATTAGCCACTTACTAATTTTCATTAAACGTACAGGAATTTAAGTAGGGACTTCCACTCTTCAATCAAGTTTGTCAAAACTGGGCCTTGTTTTCAACTGATTTTGGGCACAGCAGACAAACAGTATAGTTGCATCAACCTTCACTCCTAAGGGAACTGAAGCAGAAGTGAAGAGTCTGTAGCAAGGAGCATAACCAGAACACTCAGAAGTAGGTTACAAATTAAACTACAGCAATTTGTTGAACTTACAGAGAACTGAAAGCTTTTCACTAAGAAAAGTGAATCCTGGTTTGCCATTGCAATTCCTATTTCCACATCTCTGTCGATGTGAATCAACACCAGGTCTAGTATAACACTGCATAAAGTCTCTGCTGCCACCTCATTCTTCCACTTCCTCTTTCAAATCCATAAGGATAACCCAGCTGTATAATACCCCCAGATCCTTCTGTGACTGCAGAGCAAGGGGCAGGATGTGTTGTGCTGAGCTGATAACGCCACGAGCCAGCCAGTGGAGGTGGAACATTGGCCAGCACAGCAAGGCACATGGAGCTGGTGGTGTCAGCACCAGCATTACAGCCCTTTCCTCAGGAGGGTGCAAAAGCTATGTCCCTGCTTGGTAAAAGCATTAACTTTTAGTCATATTTCCGAGATTTCTACTACTTTGACAAATTTTATTGAGTGGTCAATGGCTTACAAAGTTAGTGAGGGACAGAAACTGACAAACAGGTAGACACCATGATAGTATGTCTCCCATCCTTAAAAAACAGACTAAAAAGATGAGGAGGCTGATGTTCACCTGATTATAACTGATTTCCTGTCACTGGGCTCTGTTTCTGTGACCCCAGTCATTTAATATGTTTGTTTTTCCCTGTGTTGTCTAATAGTGGCTTGGCAGCCACCCTCCCTGTGACAATGACTCAGTGTGCTGCTTTTCCTGTCTTATTCTATGAAACACATCATTTGATGTGACTAACACAGCTCATTTTGATGAGTCGCAGAGTCAGGAAGTGTAAAGAAGATGTGTTTTTCTGAAGAATGCAGTTCAAACAAATATTAGAAAAACATAGTTTAAAAAAATCATTCTTCATCTTAAAATTTTGTATATGGTATAGTTCATGTCCACCTACCTACATGGCACAAAGTCCATTTTCTCTTGCTTGAAATCACTAATGTTAACATTCCTTGTAAGATGCTTGATCAATCTGGGAGATGGATGGGGAGAATACACGGGAGGACGTTATCTCTGTCCATGGTACACGTTTAACACGCATTTTCTGCAATTTTAGAGAATCCTCAAAGAAGCTAAGCCTCACTTTCTAATTTCTAACATGCATTTTATAACTGCTGCATTTATTTCAGTGCATGTTTTAAGAAACTTGTGTTCTAATTTGATGGGTCCAATAAAAAAAGGTGGAGTTTTTTGCCTGTGCTTACCAAAAAAAAAAAAAAAAGAAAGTCAGGCACACCAAGACTGAATCTACTTTTTCCCTTTTCCAGCTTAGAGCTATAACCACAAGAATATTCTTCCCCTATATGTGGTTATAGATATTTTTTCTATCTACATCAGAAGGAAAAACAATATGGATGTTCACAATTCTTCTTCTAGGATTCTTTATAAATGGGAAAGAAAATGGTCAGGGAAAGGGAGTTGCCACAACCTTCTTCCTTTCTCTGCCAACCCCTCCAACATGAGGAGGGTGGGGAGTGGAGAAGAACCAGGACAATAATGCTCTCCTACTCAGCTTTTTAGCATTGTTTTACTGGAGTGAAAAAAATTCCCTCTGCTACAGCTGCTGCTTCATCAAGGATGTGGAGAGGTTATAGATGCTTTTATTACCGTTGTATTCTTTAGAATATAGGAAAGTTTCCTCATCATCTCCCTTGACAAAAGCAGCAGCTGGAAGAGCAGGAATGCAATAAAAGCTTTTCCCCTGCCTCCCCTCCTGTCTCCCCAGAAGCTTGGATTGCCACGCACAACGAAAGATGTGTAATATTTCTCCTCCTTCCTCCTCTCAGGCGCTAATGGCAAAATAGAGAAAGTTTGCCAGGCAACACCTCAAAAAAATCGTTGCTCACCACAGAAAGGGAGTAGGAGCTCTGTCTAACAAAGCAGAGATCATTTGGACTGGGCATTAGCAAGAGCCAAACTGACCTGGTTGGTAATGCTTTGCAAAATACTATAGCTACAAACAGCCAGACCACCAGCAAGCAATGGAGGAATGTAGAGCATGATCACTACAGCCTTTTTCTTTCTAAAGATAGAGAAATACTTGAACCAAGCAGCTATCACCTCCTCTCAAATTATGACCAAGTGCATGCATTATAGAAAATTCTTCTGAATAAAAATAATGTTCTTATTTGAAAATAAAGCATGATTTTTCTAAGGAAATGGCAGAGAACAAAGTGCACAAGGCCAAACTTTTTAATAAATGAGATTTATTATGGGGAAAAAAGTCCAATAATTGCATTTTCAGGGGAAAGGTCATTATTACTTAGAAAGAGGTTAATAGAACAATATTAATAGCTTTTTACAGGGCAAAAGAGATAGATGCAGTATTAATATGAATGAAAACAAGAATGAGGATGCTCCCTGTTACCCAAGTTTAGACTAAAAATTCAGAAGGTCAAATTCATCTTTCATATTCCCCAAAATAAAGAATTACACAGAATAAAATGTTATCAAGCCTTTTCATTGAATGAGTTTAACAGAAAGCAGCAGAAAAAAGTGATCAAAAGTTTTAGCCTGAAGCCAACAATTAGAAGCATGGCTCAAGTTCTGTGTCTCTGGGAGACTCTAAGGGAAGATTGTTGAAGATAAAAGTCAACATGACTCCATCACTGAACTTTTACTAAAGCAATTGCAGCAATTCTGTCTATTTGGCCAATATTTTAGATTAGAGTAATTTTCTAAAGTAATGGAAAATTGCCAGAGATAAAAAATAATTTTCAATATGCATTAATAATAATGCTGCATTACATATCCGCAATGCTATTCATGCAAAAGTCTTAAAGTACTTTATAAACACTTAATTAAGATTCCCAACACCCCAGGAAGTAGATTATTTTTCTCAACCACTCCTCAACTGGAATATCTAAGGCACAGACAATTTAAAGCAAAATATTTGCCTCAAGTTATGTAATGACTAGAACTGGTTACAGAAAACATGTAGGAACAGAGAAGGCATGTGCAACAAATGCTGCCAAAATCAAACAATCTTTCAGTCAAAACAAAAAGTGTTCTGCATACTTTCCCAATTTTGAGCACCCAGAAACCTTTTAAATACATCTGAGAACCTTTTTCCTCATGAACATCTTTACACACATTCACAAAAATATATTGTCTACCAAAAAATAAATAGGCAAACTAATAAATAAATAAAATCTTTTTATTTTATTTATTATTTAAATAAATTTAAATTTGTCTATTTAAAATATATGTGCAAAACTATTGCATGTCCTCATTGACAAAACTAGCTAAATCACCAGCCTTGACCACTCATACTGATTTTCTCTTTTAGATGGTGTTGAGTGAGAAAGAAAAGAGAAATCCAAAGGTGATTATAAGGATGGTTATTATCATCTGTCACACACATGTGTAAACTATTAGCATGCTTTAACTACAGGGCTAAGCAGGATCTGTCTAACTAGTAATTCCGGTCTGAATATGCTCAGCAGTACCACACCAGGACTCACAATTATGTAAGTTTGCTATTAAAATGCAAGTTGGAATCTACTGTTAAATCTCCATAGTGACGAATACATTGAAAAGCTGTCCTACTTTGGAAGATTAAATTGACTTTATTTTTGGTTATTGTATCTAAACACTGTAACTTGCTTATTGTACTCTCAGCAATTCAGTTTTACTTTACCAAGCACCTCAGACAGGAGAATTTGCTTGAAGTCATAGTCATGCTGTGAAACATATATATTTAGGACATCTTTTCAGAGTACTGTAATTACAAGTGTTTGAAGTCAAAACTCATAATTGTGTATGATGAGAAAAAACTGGGGAATCTCTTTATTGAATGTTTTGGCTGTAAAGAGCCACCAATCCCACCAATTTGAGGGGAAGTTTCAAAGCAGATGTCTGTATATTATTTGAGGTACAATTTTGTCATGGAATTAAATAAAGAAAATTATTGAAGGGCTAATTCAAGGGCTATTAAATCCTGATGTGAAACTTATTTTACTAGTAGTACTGCATTGTACAGTCATTTGGGGAAGTGACTGCTTAATATAAGGTAATGAGGGAGATTAATGTAAGAGATTAACTCTCCAGCCCTTACTGTTGTACTACGTTCTTTATATACTGGTCAGGTAAAGAGATGGATAGTAGCATCCTAAAGACTTCCTTTTCTGTGATCTACTTCTCCGAATTAAAAGATGATGTCTAGCCTTCCTCACGCTGAATTCATTGCTTTGGTCTACAGGAAAGGGTTTTTGGAAGAAAACCTTGATATAAGTCAAGGTAAATTAAATTGAGATAGTGCAAAAAGCATAATGTGAACAGAAGAAAATATCATGTGATAATACATAAGGGCCTAATTTTCCCGTTACTAAGGCAAGACGGCATGAAAGCTAACAAATCACAGCAGCACAGCACCACATGGAAATCTGCATCTTACCTAGATGGAAGTCACATCTGATGACTTTGCAAAACAAAACCCAAGATCCCTTAGTATTAATGAGGTACCCACTCATCACGGCTTTTACAAGGCACGACAAAACCCTGCAAAGTAAGAACATTCATGAGTTTTGGCTATCACAGCGCATGCAGTCTGCAGAGAATCACACGGGTAGTTCAGCTTCCTTAGCTGCTGCCAACAAAAGCAGCCAAGTGAGAAGGACACACAGATCTGGGTTCCCTCCCCAGCTCTGCCACCTCGTCAGAAAATCACTTCCTAGCCCTAATTCCACTGTTTTCTGCCTAGAAAATGGCTTTCTGCAGGGAATATGAAAGAGAAGTGAGAGCTTTAAAAAGAGACTTCAGAAACACCCCAGTGCAATTCAGAGACTGACGATGAAAGTATTTTGTTTTCTGGGGCTTTTTTTTCCTTCCTTGCCATCTTCACAGGTAGCTAAATCAGTCAGTTTTTTCAAATAGAGATATTTCTTAAACATTTTACTGTTCCTGCCCCTAAAACTGACTTTTGCACAGTCAGTATTGAAATCTACTTATGTTTCAAACTCTGTGGTATTATGTGATTTTGTTGGACAGAGAGATGGATACAAAGGAACAATAGGTGTTGTAAATGTTGTAAAAATAAGCTACTTCAAGTATTTTAATCTTGAAAAGTACTTACCCAATTTAATCACAATCTCCATAAAGTACTCAAGTTGTCAGTAAGTCTTAACCCTAAAAATGTGAATGCACAGGGATTTTTATGAGTTTGTTGGTGGGGGGGTTAACATTTTAATTTTTTTAATTTATTATCAAGTTGTTGGAGAGGGGACAAAGTCTTATAATGGGGCTGTAGCTGAATGCTTAATTAGGAACAGTTAATCACCTCTTGAAATAAGCTGAAGAGTTACATAACTAAGTGTTACAATTCCTACAGATAAAGACTGTTTAACTTGGCTTCCTATGGAAATAAGCTTTATGTAACTGTTTTGTCTGTCTCTCCATCTTTCTTTTCTTTCCCATTTACTTTCCCTTCAACAAAAGGCTGAACCATTAGCCAATTTGAACTTGAGGGCTAAAAATCTCCAAAATTATATTCCTACTGGTTTTATGAAGACAGCTGATAAGAGAGAAAGACCTAAATCACAGCCCTAGTTTTCTCTAAAGGAAACAGAGAAAGTTATAGACAAAGTGAAAACTTGATGTGAGATTACTATTTGTAATGCCTGAGCTGCTGAACAGGTTGGCTGCTTTAGATTTCATGGGCTCAATTTCCTTGTACAGAGAAATAAATGGGCAATTTCCTGGCCTAACAGAGGCCTGCTTTGATCTTTGTCTTCTCATGGGTCAGTGGAGGTAACTATGCCTTTACTCCAGGCTGAAAACAAAGGCCTTTAGGAAGCATATGGCCACAACATAATAAAGATGAATGGTTTATGTGACTTTCCATTTATTTTATTACTGATGCACCCTATATTGTTTAGTCTTTTTTTTTTAGCTGAATGCAGTGTTAGTAGCTGGTGTATGATGCACTGTCCAGAGGTGTTTATGATTGTCTACTTCAATGTCCACTGAGGCAAAGTCAGATCAGTATTGAGAGAAATTTTGAAAATCAGATGCCAGAATGATAATTATTTGTTTATTCCTAGACTAACATCTTGACCAGGACAACCTTCCTCATATGGTAAAGCCAAACTACCCTGATGCTAAGAAATCTTGTGGTTCAATCCTAGTCCTGTTTTCTGTCTTTGACTTGAGAATCTGAAGGAGAGAAAGTCATTGTATCTGTGAAGTATTCTTCTTCATCCTATATTTCTCATAGGTTTGTATGAGACAAGTTTAATCTAAATAGAAGCTAAAAAAAAAATTCCTGAATTTTCAGGAATATTTGGAAAATGCTAGATTTTGAGAAACTTTGAAGACAATCCAAATTCTGTGGATCATTCTTATCTTTCTGGTCTAAAGCAAAAGCCCAGATTCTCATGTTTTGGAAGACCTCACATGAAGATGTGAATATTGTAGTCCACGTTCATAACTAAAGAGAATCTGGAAGAAGCTACATGTTAATCTAGTCAGAATTTTAATCCAGTTTCAGCATTGTACTGTTTTATTTCAGTAACTTTTGGTATCATTATGCTCTTGAGAACAAATTTTCTCTCATCTTTTTAACCTGGTTAGTCTGACCAGCCAGGGATAAAAGTGATTTAAAGTGTGAAACACTCAAGGCATCATCCCATAGGCAAACTAGCATGGACCTACTGCCAAAGTGAGCCAGGGATGCAAAATATTTGTTGTCCATAGGAGTACTTTTCTCAATTTTGTTCCATTGACTCCATATGCTGTTTTACTCTACTGGTCTATAGCTGTAATTTTTCTATTCCTCCTTTCTGAGTCACTTTCTTGAGTGTTCCCAACAGGTGCATTTTAATATTATTCCATGTAGGATTAACCAGAGGACAGTTTCATAGTATTCAAAAGACTTTCACAACTGTTTCTTTTGAGAGAGAACCGAGGGAAAAGGTGGAATAGCTTGTGAGGTGGCTGAAGCTACATATTTGCTGTAGGCACTAAAAGTGTTATTTTGGTATAAGGGGAAAAAACCCACCATTTTTCTACCAAAGGTAAACTCATTAGAAGAGTTACAGAAATACACATATGTCTATCTCAGCATTATGGTAAGATTTCACCAATCATAATCAGGTATGCAGTCAGAGCATAGCATCTAAGAATCAGTACAGAAGATAAATACAGTATAAACAGCATAAATGAGCAGTCATTGAAATATACTCAAACAATAAAGTATTTAGAATAATTATGAAGATAAATATAATGCCTCATACATCTGCGTGTCATAAAGAGTAGTCATGTTTCTTGCATGAATACAAAAATTAATAGTTTCATCAAGCATTTACCCTGATAGAGATTTTTTCTTATGGCTATAGAAATGTACTGAACTATTTAAATCACCTGTCAAATGTAAACCTACTTGAACACTGACACTTTAAAAATATAATGTGAAATCAGACATCATTTATACTTGCTAGGATTTTTCATGTTGTCTTATAACATATAAATGGGGAGGCTAGATGCAGAAACAGTAGATTTTCAATTTTAACCTTTTTTTCTCACTAATTTCCAGAATGTAATTCTGCCCCCAGCTGGTTAAGACACAGCTGACATAGGAGATTGAAAGAGAGAATATTGAACCTATGAACTCTGCTTCTTCTCAGATGATGACTACAATTTGCATGCAAAGTATCAGCAGCTTTAGTGTTCAGCACAGGTGCTAATAGATTCCAAGTTCTTTATGTAAGTATATGCTGCGCCCTCTTCATTATAGCACTAATAGCGCAAAGGTGAAACTGTTTTCAGGAAACAGAGTTCATTGATTACTCCCACAGAACATTACAATTAATGACACCAGTATGTAGTAATTGCTACACCTGTATCAGATCAACTGAAAAGTAGAAATTTAATACACACTCTCGTCACCAATAGATTCAAGAAAGTTGCATCCATCTACTGCCTGGAATGGATTTTTACATGCTTCCTATTGCTCTTTTTCATCAAATTCTTAGCCTGTCTTTTTACAAACACAACACACGTACAGAAAAATTTACATGACTTTCACTACTTTTTCACGTATAACTGCAGCCCATCCTTATCTCCCAGGAAGGAAGAAAAACAAAGGAAATAGGAAAGTATAGCAACAGAAGAGCAGGGATATAAGTTGTTATTATTATTACTTTTTGAAACAAAAGCTTTCATTCACCCTTCAACCTCCCTCCACTATCTTCTATCATATTTCAGGACATGTCTTCTGATACAACTGAAGAATAGATTACAAATACCTTCAAATTCATCTAACTTACTTTCCATTCCATATATCATCTTTTCATATGCAGCTGTTTCTGTCACATCAGCAATCCACTCCCTCAGTAACAGTCCTGATGCATCTTTTCGGTTTCTCAGTATTAGTTTTCAGTACCATGAGACTAAAGAGGGCAACACCAAGAAGCTTAGCCCCTGTATTTGCACTCTGTATATTCAAATAAATAAAACTGGCAAGAAAATATGGTATAAGTGGAAACATTCACTGGAAATAGTTTTCATAGGAAAAAAAAAAAATTTAAAAGCAAAAGATTCATTTTTTTTTTCTTAATGTCCAGATTTTAGCACCTGTGCAAATGTTAGCATAAGTACAAAGTATGAACAAAATAAAATGGTCCCACTGAATGAGGAATGATAGAGACTGGTAACTGCTGTTGTTCAGAGTTTTCTGCTGCCTCCATATCCTGGTTTCCCAAGCAGGCTCAAGCGTGGGGGGAGGGGCAGCCACAAGAACTCATGGTCCACCTGAGCCCCGCAGAACCTGATTAAGTGGAACTGTACATGATTTGAAATTTTGCAGAACACTACAGGAGTATGAATGGTAAATGAACTTAGTGACTTTACACAGCAGAGAGGTGGAATTATAGGATGGCATAGAGCTGTTAAGGGAACATATGATCGAAGCAATGGGATGTTAATACTCAGTCCATTAGCCTTGACAGAAAATCCCTAGTGTAGATTTGAAAGAGGTAGAAGGAGGAGGAGCATTGCTGGGAGGTGAGCAGGGGACAGATCCGTGAGACACAAATGGTTGTTAATGAACAATGATGCAAACTTATGAAATTAATCCTTGACCAAGCACTGACCAGATGTTGAAAATGCCAGAAGAGAAAAGTGAACATATGCCTAGAGTAGGACAGAGTATACCCATACATCATGAAATTACTGGATATCATGAGTTTATTGGTAAATATTTACTAACTCAGAGGATACAACCATCCCATACCCATCATATGAAACTTTTGAAAATCTCATGCAGTCAATTTTAAAGGTCTAATTTCCTTTACTATTTACCTAACACCTCTGCTACTGATTTTCAGTTTGCTCCAGATAAATCCTGTTGCAGGTGAGCTTCTCCCTTACATTCCATAGCAGTTGGATTTTCTTTGTTTTCCTCCACCTTTTGCTTGTCACATAGCAGCACTTATGAAAAGTGTTCAATCAAATGAGCACTGGAAAAACTATCTTTTCTCTATTGTCTTTTTTAAAAGGTCTCTGCATTGTACCTTTCATTATGATGATCAGGAGATGAAGCTAGGGGAGGGGCTGAGCACACCCTAAAGACATTCAGAACAAAATTCATTTGACAAATCACCAGGCTTTGAACTACTGTGTCTGCAGAGGAGGAAAAAAACCCACACAACCAAAACGTAGAAGCAGATAACTTACAGTCTGACAGCAAGGATTCAAAACTACATACACAAAATAAAAAGTATTTTCCATTAGGTGTTAGCTATTGTGTTTGTGGTTATTTTCCACAGGGCCAACTTCTCTACTGATTCATCAGAATACAACTGCCCTGATCTACACTAACAGAAAATTTGGGCCATAATGTGACCTTAAATTATGTACCTAAATACTTGCAAAGTACATATACTTCACAGGACACTAAAAGGAATGAGAGTATCCTGGGTACTCTGACACTTTTCCAGTCTGAGGATTTTTATATGCCTTTGAACTTTTTAATGCAAAGCCTGCCTCCATATTACAACAGAGAAGCTCTGGTTCCACAGCTGTCTTTTTCAAGATTTTTTTGACACACCACCACACCCCCCCACACCACCCCAAGTTCTTTTAAAATCCTGGAATAATTTGTGGTCAAAACTTAATCCAAATTAAGTCCATCTGGGGAGAGTGGAAAAACCTGAACTCCATCTTGTTGTCTTGAACATCCTATGGTTGCATAATAACAAAATGCCTTTGTTCTCACAACTAAAGTATGCATCAAGAATCAAAGAAGCAAGAAAAAAAGGGAATGTTCCAAGCTATTACTGTAACAATCCAATTACAATGCCTATCAAACTTAACTTCACAGGTTATAGCTCCTAATTGCCTGACAAAAATTGACACTTCAGTCGCAACAGCATAATATAATCAGAGTCCAAATTAAATTTGATCGTGGGCAGAAAACGATGCTATCATTCGGCGGCATGGAAACAGGAGATCAACTAGCATGATATCAAGGATCAGAAATGAAAATTATTCATTAATGGCAATGGTTTTCTGATAATGGAAATGACACAGTTCAGACGGCTTCGTAAAAACACTATTAATTAAAAAGATGATAGACCTAACAAGGCATAGAAACCAGTGGAACCTTTCTCTCTGCTTGTTAAGGTGAAGGATGGCAATGTTTAAGAACAGAAGTTTATGCACTTTTGTGAAAACTATTCCGCTGATTCTTTAGCAAGTTTACTGGTTCTTGCTTAGTGAAGCATCTTTCTCTAGGGTGCTGTGTTATAGGGACATAAAAAGTGTCTAAGGTCATAATATGGCATTGTAATAAGCATGAATACTATCAGCTATAAAACAGAAGGGTCCAATTCATAAAAAAAATGCACATGGAATTTTTGCATACTCCCAAGAAAAAACTGTGGAGAAAACTATTTTATTCCCCTGTGCAAGCAGCCGTCTCCCCACTTTACTTTGGGGAAATACAGAGGTGCTTTATGCTGGAAAGAGATCAAGCCAGAAATCCACTGTCAAAAGTTTCCTTGAGCAAGAAAAGGCAAGGCCAGTGCCTCAGACTGCTGATTCAGACAATACCTCTGTGTTCCTTGCACTGAGCTCCAGATATTACCACAATAAAAACCTCCAATACTAATACAATGCCACAGTATCGCGTTTGAAATAACTGTCTCAAAGGGTGGATCATGATACCATTGAAATCAGTGGGGTCTTCTGCCAGGGCTGGAACAAATCAAACTGCAGTTGCCCTTTTTGAGGAAGAAAAAGTCTATTGGCTTGCTAACGATCTCCGTGATCTACTCCCATGTGCTGTGTTCAGGCTCTACACCCTGCAGGATGGGTCACTGCCCAACATGCAATACTAAAACTGCTCTTGAGGACCGTCAGCTCTTTCTTCTTCAGTATCTGAGAGAAGCAAAGAGGCATCCCCTGCTGCAATTCCTTGCTCCACAGGCATCTGCTTTGGAAATGCACAAGCACAGGCCTCTGAAATTTCTTGCTGTGGGAAGCCAAAGATTCAAAAGCCTGAAAAATAAAGGACTTTCAGAAAGAACAGAAGGGAAGAACAGGCAAAGATAGATGTTTCCTTGGAAAAGGGTGACTCAAAGCAGATCCTCCTGACCCTAGAATGCAACTACAGTACATTTTAGTGAATCAGAGACCCAGTAACAAATCTCATGTTCGTTAGATTGTCTAACTGAGGGTCACTCAAATCCACAATGCATCGTCTCAAACTGTCTCTAAATTATTTTCACCTGATAACTAACAGTCTTGAAGATCACCTCACTTACAAAAATAAAAAAATAAAATAAATAAGATAAAATACTTAATACTAGTATGTTTGGAGCATCTCCAAAAGCTGAAAAACATGCAAATAATGGATATACTTTTAGCTTTCCTTTAACTATTTGATAGTCCTTCTACAGAGTGCACAAATTTTGCCTAAATTTTCAACTTTGTTTTCAAAAATAAAACCTCTTGAAAAACCTTTTAAAAAAGTCCTATCTTTTTTTTTTTTTTAACAATTTATGGGGGTGATGATATTACCTAAACTGTATATCAGCACTACACTGTACCTGTAAGAACTCTAGGGTAAGTCCTCCAGTTTCAGTGCATTTTATTGAAATAGTCTTTAGCTTTTTAAACACAATCATTTAAGACAGATGCAAGGAATGTTTTAATTCAAGATGTAGACAGCCCAGGTGGAGACAGTTATATATATGAATGGAGGAAACAGATATCCTGTAAAATCAGCTAGCATGCCATTAAACAATATTGCAACTACCACATGATTATCTCTTGGGTTTTAATAACTTTACTTCATGAAAAGTGTTTATAGACACTTCCAGAAATTTTAAAACACAATGTATCAATATTTTTTTTCATTGCATAAGAGAGTTCAGAACTAGGCAGAATGAAAAATAAATAAAGAAAATAGACCAGAGTTTGTGTTGTTTGGGGTTGAGTTAATAAATAATTTAATTATATTGCTTATGATGTATTCTGGGCAATGATGTAAACTCCTTTCTGATAAGAGTGGCACTGTTCAGCAGTGAAAGTGGGCCCCACAGCAGAGAATTTAACACAGAGGCAGCCAAAACTCTAATCCATTGTGACCATTAATCCTGCAGGGTAAGGTTATAGATTGAGTCATCTAATGGATAAATTCTCTCTCTAAATTCCAGTGAATTAAATCCCATACATGCTTTTTAAGCATTCCAGGGTCAGATTCACACCCACTAACTTGCAGCCTTGATGGGAATTTTCCGATTAATATGGTTACAGGAAATGTCAGTTGATGTACTTTGACTGTGTTGTGGGCATGCTCTGTTCGAAGGTGGTATTTCAGGTAAAAAAAGAGAACGAGAATATCTAGACTAACAAACAGGTCAGCAGTCAGGATGCTTTGCAAATTAATAAAAGAGATCCATGTCCTTGTCTCTGCAAGGTCTCATTCAGGACACACCGGTGATTCCGGATTATCAAGTCACCTTTTACTTCACCACCTGTCTGTTCATCACATCCCCCTTTCCCATGAAAATTTCAAATGGTCTTGAGTTCATGCTGCAAACAGTCCAACATCTCACATGAAACAAATGCCATTTCCACCTTATCTATGCTAGCAGTGTAAAATCAAAACAATTACCATTCTTTAGTTCAACACTCGCCAGAGGAGAATCACTGCAAAAAGAGATTCACCCCTCTGCATCCCACAGCCATTGACCTTGAGGATTTAACAGAAGAAAACACCTTGCTCAGGTAGGGTCTCAGTGGCTCACAGCCTTCCTACAGGCTCATTGCAGCTTGTAACTCGTGATCAGTACAACCTGAAATTCTTTGGTTTTCCGGCAGCACTCACTGAACCAGGAAATACACAGCATTAAGAAGAAAATAAATAATGAAATTAAGCTTAACAGGGTTGCTGGCCCATTTTCAGCTCCCCAATTCTAAAACTTGCAAGTATCACGGTTAGGCACATTGCCAAGTCTATTTCCCTGGTGAATTCAGGCTTATGCACCACTCGAGAGGAGTCTGTTAATGACTACAAAGATCCACAGCTGTTTACAGTTTAGACTCAGTGGTGGACCAGGCAATAAGCTTGATCCAACAATGAAGTTGTTGGACTCTCACAGCAAGAGGAGACATTGTGTCAACTATTTGCTTGCTCATAGTGTGAATGACTACCAGGACAACTTAGTGGGGCTGTACAGAACAGGGAAAGGAGTAGGTATGGATTGGAGAGAAGCTGTGCAGGGCCCTGAAAATGAAACAAGAAATGTATAAAGGAACCAGGCTTAAATAGCTTGCAAATGCGTAAGTGAAGTAACAAGTTAACAGACCAGGGAAGTTCTTTTCTGCACATCCTAAAAGGAACACAATCTATTCAGAAAAATATTTCAAAATCAGATCTATATGCACTCATAGAAGTCTCCTGTGAAATTATGTGCTGTAATGTTTTTCTTTTCTTTTTTTTTTTAGTTGCTTGCCATGGAGGTTTTTCTTGTGGAAAGTTTGGGGGGTTTGGTGGATGAATAAATGAGAGAAACAACTTTTCACAGTAGGATTTGGTCTTCAGGAAGATGATACTAAAATACAGACAGATTACCCAAAACCTGTAAAAAGCCAGTAGAAAGTATAAGAGAGATTTATATTAAGCTTCACATTTTCAGACATGGAAAGGAATGTAATATTAAAAGAAAATGTAAGAAGGTGTTTGGAGTAAAAAGAAAAAGGGGGAAGCAGAGAGAAAAAGCAAAAATGATCCTTAACAATCATTCAACAACATATAAAAATAATATAGGTTGAAAGCATCTCTTCTAGCCATGCTCTGGATACAAGTCCAAACTATCTGCTGACTAGAAATGGATGTAATAATCTACTTTAAAAACAAACAAGAAAAAAAACATTTATCAAGGAATAATTCCTAGATGACAGGACCAACAGCTCTAAAAAGAAGGTTTCAAATATTAAAAATTGATGAAATTAGAAAATTTGCCAAAGAGGCACCTTTGTTGATGCTAGATTTTAAAGCATGAACTGGCAACGTGCACTGGTCCAAGTTCATTTCCCTTAGAAGCAGTGCATTTCTCATTAAGGCAGCATTTTCAGTCCTTTCAGTTAAGAGAGTTCCCAGAACTTCCACAACTGGTGCCAAGGAGTTGTTACAAACTTATAGAAGGCATTAAGGTCATGTCTGTGTGGGTGAGCAGTTGATCAAGTAATTTATTGATTGACTAGATAGTTAAGTACAAAAATACAAAGGGGAAGGATGAAAATATTTCTGGTAAGGTGAAACTCTCCATATTTACTGAATAGATTATCCACAACAGGAAATGCTTACTTGATTGCTTGATTGCAAAGTCAGGCAGGTTCTTGGCCTCACTGACTTCACTGGAGTGATGACAATTTACCAACGGAAGATCTGTGCCCCCTAGATAGTTTCTTAATGCAATGGCAAGCTCTTAAATTTATAAAAAAGCAGGACATAGGAAATACAAACATGAAATACCTTTTTTTCACTCACTTTTCTTTCATACAGGATTTTCCAATAAACACAGCCCCAGAAAGCAGGAAGAGAAAGCAGAAGAAATGTGTAAACTCATGATATTCCGTTTCAAACTGAACTCTCATTTTTGATTCATATGTGAATACACCTACAGTATAAAAAGGGCAGCAGAATAGCTACTGAAAACCAACCTCCTTCAAGGGCACAGCTGTGCTGCAGCTTTCCTTGACTTGCTGCCTGCCTGAGACCTTAAGCACTCAAGACTTTCAGGACAATTTTAGACTGCCCAGCCTCAGCTTTGAAAATATCCTTTTCATGTAAGGAGGTTAAAAGTCTCCAATGTGTGCCTGTGAACTGCCCTCTGAAAGTGTACCACTCTACCGTGTGCCACCGATGCTAAAAAGAACCATCACCAGAAAAGATAAAGGGATTTCTGTGATCATACAAATTTTCCAATTTCAAGATCACACCAGTGAGTGAAGGAATGTCTTTGTGTGGCACCTGTTTACATATTTTCTGGAGTGACTGCAGTCTAAATATTGGCAGCCGATAAGAATGAGAATACCATACTGTGTCATATAACACTGTTTGCCGTGATTGTCCAAGGTAATTGTTATTCAGCAGTTGCAGGTCAGAAAACAAGAGGCAAAAATCTGTACCATAAATGTATCATAATGGGGATCCCAGGCCTCATGGACCAAAATATTGCATGACTACACAGTTTCTGTCTGTTCATGCACCCTCATTTTATATTCAATTTCTTCAATGGTCCAGAAAATTCTTTCATTATCAAGTAAGTCAGATCAAAGTAAATGTATAATATGCATGAACAAGTCCACTTTGTATAATATTAACAATGTAATTTCTGTCAGAAAAATGAAATTAAGAATGCAAAAAAAATTAAAAAGAGATTAAAAGCAACAATGCAGCAAGCAAAGCAAAAGATGACTGTATTTGGGGGGGGGAGGTTATTGTAACTCACAAGTCTTTTTGACATCCTACTCAGCCCTCTCTATAACCTATTGCTACAATAGTATCTTGGATTGTAGATACTATTCTCTATTGATACTTAAGGGATGAAGCCTTTAGGTGATCCCCATTGCAAAGTATTTTTATTTCTCATCCATTTAAGATATCAATTTATACTCCCCGAAAAAATGGAAACTGCTTTTCTTGTAGACTCTTATCTTAGACTTGGTTAAGTAAAGTCTGAATCATACACTTTACACTTATACCCTTTCCTCCTACTCATTTTTACCTGTACATACTATAGTAGAAGCAGCTACTGCAGCGAGTGCATGCCACTGTGTCAGACAAGATATCATATAATCTAACAAAACCTGCTAACAAAATAAATGTGCCATGATTCATCAGTTTGGTAGAGAAATACTGATTTTCTATTTTATTTTATTGAAAAGTAAATAAATACTTCCCCATGACTAAGATCTCATTCTACAATGTATAGGAGTTTGCTGCTATCTGCAGGTAAAATAATCTATTACTCAGTAAAAACCTGAAAAGGGAGCCAAGCTTCTGGTTTTAATTGCAGCTTCACATGATTCCATGTAAAAATCCCAGATCTAGGCAGGATGAATGCAAATATAGATCCCTCACATGAGGCTAAGAGGAATGTTTTCTCTCTAATATGACAAGCTACATGCACACTGCTCTTAGGATGTTTTGCTGACAAGATCTGCTGGTAACCATGGGCAGTGTCAAGGTTTAATGCAGCCATCCACAGCGACTCTGGCACCCTCAAGCTATTGCAGAAGCAAAGAATTCTTAGGATGTAAGACTAGTCTTGTGATTCTCAGTAGCCTTCAGATGTCCTCTGAGCTGCGACAGGCTGCCAAGGGGATGGGACACAGAGCTGGTTCCACAAATGCTGAAGTTTTCAGGGAAGCTGTAGTCTATATCAAGAAAGGCAGTTCAAAAGAGTTATAGACAAACTGTGATTTTTCCCTCTGTTCAACATGACAAACCTAGAGAGCCAGATGTTATAGAGACCGTCCCTCACAATCCTCGCCTCCACTCATTCCACCATGCCACATGGTATGGTACTGTTTTCTTTGTTTACTTTCTTTTTTTTATTATTATTTCATTTTTATTTTTAGTCCTCAATTTGTTCTACAAGCATGGAATGAACTGAAGCACATTCAACACTCTGAAGAACAATCATTACTGAATTTTCCTCACTTTAAAAGTCAGAAGCAGACAAAAAATTCTGCATGTGCTTTACACAGGTCACTATGTGAGAATACTACCCCCAAAGTACAAAATATGTTGCAAATAATTTCTAGATTATAGTTATCCTGCTACAGCACTTTAGCTGTTACCAAAAATGTCCTAAGAATATTAGATTAAATTCCGTGGGAATACTATGGGTGACTCACTTTTTCTGTCTTGAGCCTGAAATGTATTGCTTGAGATTTGTTCCAAATACTGCAAGACAGCTTTGACTACTCTGTGGATAAAAAGATGGACAATGATAGAAGTCGTCAAACAACACTTAATCAGGCAAGATCATATTGGAGGAGTCACTACAGGAAATATTGACTGCAGGAAATGACATGCCCCACATTATCTCATCGAGGCTTAGGTAGTCATCTCGCAGTTTTGCACTGCAGTGCTGTAGTACAGCTCTCTAGCTTGCTATCAAATGCACATCTCCAAGGCTCTGATCAAACATTAAACAGTCACTGGTGTTAAACTTTTCCTACTCACTATTTTTTTTAATGTGGCCTCAATTTATGAAAAGTTGATATAACTTTTGGGTTGTTTTCAAAGAAGAGTTTCAATATGAGCTGATTTCAGCTTGTGGGTAAGAGATGAGTGCCAGAATCACTTAGCACAAAGAGAATACATAACACATGAGAAAGAAAATTACAAAATATCCATCACCAAAGTTTCTCCTTTTAACCTTTAAGTGTAGTCAAAACCTAATGACTTACTAATTATCAGGAGTTTAATGATGCCTCTAAGCAGAGGTTGCACTACAGGGCACAGTGTCCATGAACCTTTAGGATCTGGGGTTACCTCGTGACTTCAGCCTGCAGTGAATTCTCCTCTTCTCCAATTCTGCTTCTAAGAAAGCTTTCAACCCACCACCCCCCTCCCCATTGTTGCTACCAACAGTGAAGGAAACAATTTTGAACTCTGGCGTAGGCTGGGCTCCAGATGGCTGCCAGCTTTTTAAGCGCTGAGTTGACTAACCTTGCTCAAAGCAAGTCTATAGAATACAGTGCTTCAAATATCAGTGTCTGCTGGGATTGCATCTATATATGTGGAGTCCCACCGTTCCCATCACTAGCATAGTTGAATGAGTGAATCAGGAGCAAGAAGGATAAAATTGAGGAAAATGCGCGAAACCTCTCCCTCTCTGATGTTGAATCAGCCCATTAAACAGCAGGGAGCAGCTGAGCATAGATTTTCCTTGAGCTTGCTGACCACTAAAAGCAAATTAATATAACCCAGGCTGAGACTGAGTCTGGGAAAGACCAAGAGGTTGACTTCCATGTGGAGATGAAAAAGATTGTCCTGAATTCAGACCAGGTCAAAGAAGTAGCTAAGGAATGAGCAAAGTTATTTCTCATCAGAGCTATTTTGTGAGAACAGAAATCATGGACAATGACTAAAATTCAATTATTTGATTGTTATATTTATAATTGTTTTTATGGATTGACAACAATAAAGCATCAGCCAAATTATCCTGGAATGGAGTCACCCACTTTCTGAGAATGAAATTTATGGGGGCAGTTTGATGCTGTTTCCCTGGAGCCTGTCAGTCTGACCTCAGCCACAAATAAAGTCTTTTCAAATGTAAGGAAATAGCACTGGGATATGTAAGGAAACAGTCTGATGTAAAGAGAAAAAGCACTATCCTCATTGCTAGCCACAGGAAAGCCTATTTTCTTTGGTTCTTGGCCCATATGAGAGTTAGTGCATGAAATATAAATTGCTGCTCAACATATAAGCTTGGGAGAACAAATTAATACTGCCTTCTCAACATGGGCTTGGAAGTTATTTCATTAAATCCTTTGTATGAAAGCAGTTGCTGCACACTGGTTTTCTTGGCATTTCTGAAAGTCTGTCCTTAGTGGGTAGTTAAAGTTCTGCAGTACACTCATCTCTCCTTTTGATTACTGCAACCTCCCTTCTCCCTTTCCCTCCCTAATATCTGTGTCACCCTCCTGTAAGCTGTCTGAGCACTGCTGCCAAATAAATGGCCTGCACCCTCTCTGACTGCAGCTCACTATTCTGATCAGCTCGATTGGTTAGTGCCCAGCGATCCATCATCTTACTTCATATTTTTGTTCTGTTCCTCCAGCCTCATCTCTTCCATCTTTCGTCAAAATAATGTATTTTTTTTCTGCCAACTTTTTGAACAATATCTGACTGCTGTTCCAGCAAGAAGGGGTAAATTTTGTAAGTTAAAAAGTGGAATAAAAGAGGAGCCGTTCAAGAGGCCACAGGACTGAAAGTACTTTCTCTATATTTCTGCAAGACTTTCTAAAGTCATGCTGCTTCAACCAGCTCCTCAAGACAACAAGGAAAACAAGAATCTTATATTCTGCCAACACCAGAAAATCTTGAACCCAGAGTAAAGGACACCTTACTTTTAACTTCCTCTAAAAGCTTATCACTTCTGCAAAGTCCACAGAAGTCACCCTCATTCTGATTTCCCTTACATTTACTATTTAGTTAGATTTCTACTGAGGAAAATAAATTATGTTCTTGTCAGGATGTGATCCTGGCTCTCAGCTCCTTGTTGTCCTGCTGACTTACCTATAACCTTGGACATTCCCAACAGCCCAAGCTCCAGGTCTCCAGCAGTGCTATAGGGATAATAACTGTGTTTACCAATCCCACAGGAACTGTGTGAGGAGGAATTCGTTCCTCACTGTGTGGTATTAAGACTCTGAAAAGGCAGTAGGGAAAAAAGGTTTCAGGGCCTGTGGTAGTATTGCAGAGAAAATAAATCCCTTCCTTACCATGTGTTGCTACAGACAAGGTCTAACTATGGTAGGCACCCTCAGATAAAAGAAGTTGGGATGCATCTCACAATTCTAGAATTGAGGTGGTTCTATCATCAGAGGAAGGACTTAGATATTTTCCATGCACAATTCATTTGGTCTGTTTTACGTATCCCTATCACACTTTATTTATCACTCTCCATTCGCAACTCAGGGAATCTGTTGGCTTGCAAGTCTGGGAGATAGTGAAGAGATTTAATGACTGGCACTAGGTCCTTTGGAATAAGTGGGATGAGAAAGTACAAAGACTATATTTCACCTATTAAATTTATTTTGAAAATATATAAAGAATTTCAAGGGAACAAATATTTTAAATCATTCACTTCACTTTTTAAGAGGGATTTTTTAGATCCTCCTCCTACTAAATAAATTGGGTCTTCCTTTTATCTATTGATGTATCAGGAATACTAACTCTATTCAATAGTTGCTCACCAGCATACAAATGTGTCTTACAACAATTATGCAAGACAAACAAACTTTCTTTTATGATTCTTCAGTGGGCTCTAGGATAGTATGGACAGCAACTACCTTGTTCTTTGATAATGAAATTAAGCAACAAAGGGTCTTTCAAGGTTTTATCTTAACTAAAATTTCAATATTTGTATATAGAGTACTGCATGGAAATCATTAATAATGTGCTAGGTATTATTGTGTGAAGGTGATACCTTTGAGACACATTAGATTTGTCCTGTGCAAGATGATGAATTTCTCTGCAATACTTAGATGGATATTGGAAAATATGATCCCTTTTCTTGATTTGAGAACCATCAGATCAAACCCAGACACATAAAAAAAAAGGCATCTCTGGGAAAAATTTTCCTCCAATACAGCCCAGTAAATCCTTGGTGCATCTGGCATACACAGGACACTAAGTTCTAAACTTCATCGGTATGTGTTACTAAGCATCTCCTGGTGAGATGGATCTAGATTTCTTGAAAGCACCTTCAGACTGTCCAACAGACAATTTTGAGCCTGAAGTTGAAACGACTGGACTTTGGCTGTTCAAGTTGAGCTACACAGATGTTTGTAGGTCTCAGAATTTAGTATTTGTTTTTGACTGCTTGTCTCTTGAACTGCTTTTCGTTGTAAGAGTATCTTCATTCTTTTGAATGAAGGGAGTTTTAGGAAGCTGTTTTTCCAGCATTGCTTGAGCCTTCTTTTCAAGAAGAAGAAATCACCATCAAATTAGGGACCTCCATACAATCTTTTTGATGGTACTTGTGCACATCCACTCTGCGGAGTTGTAAGTGAACATGAAAGTCTCAAGACAAGCAAATTCTAACCCTTTGTCTTGACTTTTTTTTAATTACCTCACCAGTCTATTTTCTCTTAAACCACATGAGAACAAGTGGGACCACTAAAGATGTGAGCTTGGTGAGATATAGATATTGTGCCTTAAACAAAGATAATACTAATGAATTCACATTCAACCTTTTCAGTCCAGTGATAGAAAAAGATTTTCAGTCACTTTAGCTTGAGCTACATTTGCACTCAGGGTCACCTAAAGAAAAGGACAACACATTCATCTTTATCCTCCTTGAGTTGTGGAACCACTCAGATAATCTATAGTCAGTTGCAAAGTGAAATTAAATACCTTAAAATGCCATCTATCTGATCCCCAATTAAAACATAATCTTTTTAAAGCTGTCAATAGCTGCTGGCCAGAATCAATAAGGGGAAGATTATGACTGGCACTTCTCCAGTGATCTTCAGGCAGACAGAAAATACACTGCTGTTGTCAGGTCAGGAGGAAAAGGGGACAACTGGACCCCAAGCAGAACTACATCATAGATGAGCAGAATTTGAGATCCTATGCAATGATCCAGCTGGGCACTTTTGGGGTTTATTGGGGGAGGGGAGAGGCACGTATTTTTATTTTTTTAACTAGGAAGGGAAGGAATATGATACATGAGAAGGTTTTAAAGAAATAATACTGGAGTCTTAAAATTATGAATCTTTAGAAAAGTATTTGTAAAAGAAGTTTTACTTTGATCCTTCTATATATGTACACTGAAGTTCCTGAGTCAGATTCAGCCAGTGTCTTAAGAATTTGAGGCATACTGCTTTTCATTTGCATTTAAGGAATATAAGCTTACATTTATCTAAGTAGATCCTGGATATTCCTCATCATTGCTACAGGAGTTAAAGTTTTAACTATCTAAATCTAGTGTTTGACATTAGTGACGTGAATGATCCTGACTACAGCATGTAAGCTTAGGGTAAGAGGCCTAAACTACTTCTTTTCCTCCTGACCTACATTAGGATTGCTTTTATTTCTAGGCCAGAATGAAAAGTTCAGCATAAAAAACTGTTTCCTGGTGTGCAGAGGGCTTAGTAGCCTTTCTACCCACAAGCTGTTGCTTTCCTCTAGCCTTCCACAGTACAGATTGTGGCACAAATGCTTCGACCTGCCTGTGAAGTTAGAGCAGTCAGAGCAATACACTTATTGTAGTGACAAAAAAATCACCCAAGCACTACCTCTAAAGAAAATTCTTTCAATGCAATCCATAACTGGTGTTAAGTTGTCCAACAGTCCTTATAACTGCATGCTGAAGAGTGGCTCATATATATGAATTTTCCTTCTCCCACTGCAAAAGCTGTGAAGTAAGCTCTAGATCCAAAAAGACAGGCTACTGCAATGATCCAAACTCACCTTGACCTTAGGAATGGTGATCTCAAGTACTTGCCCTGACGGAGTGTCTGTGAAACACTAAATCATTTCACCTCTATGCATCACTTCCATTTGCAGAAAAGTGGGTGACAAATCTTCCTTGCCTCTGTTGCTCTGTGGAGAAGCACAAGAATCATTCAAAATGTGGACTTGATAAGCACCTAAAATCAACAGAAGCAAATCTGGGGTCTGAAGCTGTTTAAGTGAGAAAACACATAAGGGATTGTAGCACCAATGTATTATGCTGAAACAGCACTTTTAGGTGCTGCTTGCATTTAAGTGGGTTGATGAACGACATATCTGACTTTTCTCACTTTTATCCATCATTTAAATATAAACTTTAAAATAGCTTGTCTTCTTATAAAACTTTGTATATTTTGCAAATAATTTGGGTAAGAAGATCCCTTTGGAAATAAAACAGCCCATTCTAAAGCTACTTTCTCCAAAAACCTTGCAAAATGCAATATGTACCTGTATTTTCCTGACCGCAGGAAAACAAACACAGAAGCAATCGTGGCATCTCAAAACACAACTGCAAACATGACAGCATAAAGTTTCTGAAATCAGTCTGGCCCTGTTCTTTTTATAGGAGTAGTTTGGATCCCTTCAGATTTGCACATTCACCTATAGATTTCTTTGATATTGATCACTTTTGTAACCTGTTGGATGGGATTATGACAGCGCTATTTTGTTCATAGCATTTTTCTGTCTCATTAGAATAGATCCTTCTCATTTTTATTGACTGGGGAGAAACACTGACAAGAAGCAAAACAATAATATTCCAAAATTATTCAAAATTTGTCTTATGACTTATAGAAAAGTGACATTCATACAAGAAGGGCAGAAAAGATCCAAACCAGGCCCAATTCCGTGGTAAATAGAGGGGTCTAGTGAAGAGAAAAATTAGGTCTAGAAAAAGCAAGGAAGCTGCTTCCAGATTATTTTCAAAGTCTAAATTTAGCCAGCCAGGTTTGAAAATGTTAGCATTTGCAAAACGGAAATTCTTGTCCTGTGTTTGAACATGGGGCATCACTGTATGTTTCAAATGCTATTTTAATGATTCCTCAATACATTATTAATTGCAACAAACAACCACAAGGAAATCAAAGAAATTAAAGTAAAAAATAAGCCAGCTGTAAACAGCTGCAACCTCTTGTTCTCCTTAATCATTTAATTCCATACACCTATATTGAAATTTCACACTATGCCTTAGCAGGGCATTGTCACAGCAAAACACTAGAATGCTGATATTGTGCTAGGTCAAGAGTTAAGTAAGTTCATTCCACCCCTGCTATTTTGTGTTTTAAAGCAGTCCTTACTCTAGGCAGACTCTCTCTGTTATTATTACTTCTTGAATGATAAGAGCTGGGATTGACCTTCAAAAGAGATTTAAATGGCCTTATCCGAAAAACAGTCTGTGAACATCTATAAACTAATGTGCTGCCTTTACACCTCCTTTCTCACAGAGGAGGTGTAAAGGTAGCACATCAAAGTCAGTAAGGAACTTACAATAATGGATTTCAAAGTCAAAAATCTAATGCAAATCTAAGTATTTGCTTATAGACTCTTTGAAGTCTCGACAGATTAAGTTTAGAAGTATTTTCATAGATGGTATCTACATAATCTAATAGAGATGATTTCAGGAACTGAGTAGATGTTTCCAGTAGATGTTTTGATTATGGAACACCATTTTTCAATAACATTAATAAAGACTACATTTTTGTTTAATTTCTTTTAAGTTTATAGCACAATAGTGAGTGGTTACAAATGATATTCTGCGTCTGTGGAAAGGTTTTTTATCTCAAGAGAAGAAACTGACAGATGCACAGGATAAAGGAGTCCCATCTCTGCTACGCTTATATAATATAATTGACTTTGTTAAAGGACATTTAGGTGTTGTTTGATTTACATCCTATGTCAGCTTAATGCATCAACCACATAAGGTTCCACTTGTTTAAATATTTCATTTTAAAAGGTGCAGTAAGCTCATAACTTCACCAACATCCACTCTTCCCTGACTAAAATGGATTCTCTAGTTTAATCTATTACACTAGAAGTAAATGAAGACTTCACCCTTTCTCTTGACAGAGGAACTGAGACTTTCATATTACTTATTGCCATCAAAGTTGAAGAGGGTGCTAGTAAAAGCGTGACAGTAATTATATGGCATTTTTCCTTTTTTAAAAAAAATATGTAAAAAAACCTTGAAACATAAAAATGCAAAAAAGAGGGGGAAAAGCCAGTATTGCTTTATTGCTTATTGAAACCAGTCTTTACTGTTATTTTTGATATCAGAATTTTTCTTTTAAGTAAAAAAAAAAGACTTTTTTCAGGTTCTGTTTGATTTATGTTTATTTTCTGACATATTATCAGAGTAATATTTTTCAAATTAGATACACTTACAGCTGTTGGAATTACATAAAGTGTGATTGTAGACTTACTCTGCACCATAAAAGTTTTCCTGCCAGAAAAAAAGCTCCTGGTGTGTGCACAGTTAAATATCCACATAGAAGGGCATTTTTGCTTGTATATCTTTACGTTGTTGGAGCTTTTGCTAGCAATATTAAAAATAAATAAATAAGTAAGTAACAATCTCAACCAGCTTAACTTTCCAAGAAATCACCCGGCATAAGCTAAATTTGTTTATGCATTTTCTTACTAAGATTTTAGAAGGCTTCTTCCCCCTCACAAACAAATGAGAATATCTGCTATAAATTATAAATCATCCCTAAGTAATACTAGGCATTTTAAAACAAACTTTGCAACCTTAACTCTCAAATATTTTTAGAAAGAGATAATATGCAACCTCACCTTTTGGAATATGGGTAAATTGAGAATCTGAGCCTGTGTGTGATGCATGAAGTAATGCAGACAGTCCACAGAAAAGAACAAGGTAACCTAGAGATCCCACCTTCTCTCTTGGTAGAATGTTCTTTAATCCACAGATGGGTAAAACTACACAAGACACAGGTCTCTGCAAATTCTGCTCAGTCTCTTGAATATAAGCTCTCAGACAAGAGAGTGATGGTGCCTTTCGTTGAGCTTTACATGGATTTTTTCTTACATATTCAGGAAAAACAGGGCAGGGAAACAGGACTCTAGTCTTTTGCACGTCTCACAATTATATGATAAAGTTACTTAAAACTTTTAAGTCACTTTCAGACTTGAAGGTTTGAAAGTGTAAAGTGCCAAATACTATCAGATGTGGGCTTGAACAGAAACATCTGTTATAAACTGTATATACCCAGGGAACTTGACTGTTTCCTGTAACAAAATATACAGAGCAAGATTTTAAAACTGAAGTGATGTTGAAATCTGATGTGTTTTTCAGACAATCTTAGGGGTTAAACTACCTAAACAAACAGACAAGCTACTTTGCCTTCCCAAATTGCAAAATTATCTTGATTAAACTCCAGTCACAAGAGAGAATATACTTTATTCATTATGCTGCCTGTTCCTTTGAGTCCAAACCAGAATACATATGAATATACTTTCCCTCTTTCTTTCCCAGTAGGTGTTTACAAGACAGCAGCAGATTGAAACAGATATCTAGGATTTTTACCTTTCACAGCCTGGATGACTGGAATAAACTATTTCATATCTATCTCCCTTCTCTAGTTTTCTGTCTTTAAAATGGAAATGATGACACCAGGTTCTGCAGCTCTACATTGCACAGATGTTTGTCCATGTAAGCTGGTATTATTTTATTTTCTTTCTTGGTACCTTGGTTCTTTTTTCCATTGGCACTGATCTCCAGCTATTTGATGATTCCTGTGTCAGGTTACATGCATACCAGCCTGCATAGAGTGCATTAGCGAGGCTGTGCTTTCTTCTGGATAGCTCACAGGTATGCAAAGGTTCATAGCAACCCCCATGTCTCCCTGGGGATCAAGTGAAACTTCAGGGTTAGACCACTGCCCTAAGCAGAGTCACATTCACCCTTACTGTAGGGATGAGGGATTTAAAACACCACACCATGTTTGGTACCGTTGCCCCAGAGTGCTTGTTTTTCTTTAATGAATTCATCCTTTTGAGCTATTTTGGGGGGGAAAGAACCTTTCTTCTTCATGCTTGTGTTTGTTTTACTTTTGAGGTGTGATCAAAGTAAGTCCTGGCTGTGTAATCATTTAATGCATTTTGGCTGCAGTTTCAGCCTTCTTTGAAATTTATCCCTTTTCTCTTGCCTGTGACAGCCAAACTTTACCTCCAGGTAGTAAAGGAGGCTTACAAACTCTTTCATATCTCACATCTGCTTTCAGCCCATTAATCACCCAGATTGTAGACAGTTTCTTCCCTCTCCTATAGAGTGTGACTTTGTCTAGACTAGGAATTAAAGAGTGAATTTTAACATGGTCCAGCTAACATGTTTAAATGTGGACCAGGCTGTGTATCCTTTAACTCCTGTTCAGCCAGGCAAGTTAAACACTTATGAAAAAATTATGCTTCGACATGACAAGTTTAACACATGCCAAAATATGATCTTCCTTGTTTAAATTACAGGTAAAGTCTTGGCCCTTAAAAAATGAACATAAGTTTGCTGTTGATTTCAAATTACCCAGATTTTCCCAAGTAACTTTAAGAATACATTAAACAGAATTACTTGAGTAAGAGCAACTACTTACTACAGCTCTGATGTAGAAGCTGAGAATTATGCTATGATTACATATCTTTAGGGACTCAACTGCTTTTGCCATCGTGGCCCAGCTGCACAGGGATAGTGAACCAGAGCTTCTATCTGAGGAAGTCTGAAAGTAAAAATATAACCAGCCTGACAAGTATCATTTTACAAATAGTAGTCAATTTACCTTTTAAGATTCATTGCAGAAAGTCTATCAGTTCTACTGTCTTTACACTCCTCGCTGCTTATTTCCACCTTTCTCCAGATTTCCATGGGAATGAAGTTTCCTTTTCCATCATGAGTAGTCCTGCCATCATTGGTTTCTCCCAGGCCTCCAGTGTCCATATCCATGTCCCAACCTGGCACTCACTCAACTGAACCAGTGATTTGTATTGCTGTGCTCTCACTTGGGGTGCTGAAACCCTGAAACCTCTGGCAGAGAAAAGCTGATTTGGGGGAAGGCTTTTCATGGTTTTTAAATCAATTAGTTCTTGGGCACACAAAGCAGAGTTAACACTGTTTATTTATTCACAAGACCCTGAAGAAATTTGACAGAGAGACAGAAAAACTTAGCAGTGAATGAAAGACCAAACAAAGAGGAAAAAAACGTGATGGAGGAGAAAGACAGGTTTTTGTATATGGTGACCTTTTTGGCAGGAGCACACAAAGCCCCTGAATCAGATTCACATGTAGACACAGACAGTGAGTTAGTATGGAGAAGTACTCCTGTTCCTAGAGTCTGAACTTTTAAAAGTGAGTTAGAGATGATGGAGAACTGCCTCCTACCAGCCTTTATCTCATAATAGAGAAAAGGTCAGCATTGCCTCTGTTCTCTGATTTTGGAAGAAAGCATTTTGGTTTAAAGTATCCAATTGATTAATAAGCTTTGTATAAATGATTAATAAGCCATCAAAGTCTTTAATATCATTTTAACTTGGGTTTTGTTTATTCTCTATTTACCATCTAAAAAATGTTTATGCAACATTATGAGGCAATGCATATTTATCAAAGACTGCAGGTTAATGGGGGATGATCGGGAAAGCAGAGAGAAAACATGATTTGCCTATTAAGTTGAATTAGGAGAATTTGGAGGCAAAATGCATGGTAATTGTTACTCAATGTCTGCCAAAACTTAAATCATCATCTTATATCAATGCAGTGCCTCCACTCCCAAACTACATTGCAAGCTATGAGAGAATCATTTCACATTACCTTCAAAACTCATCTACCTCTTGAGTGGTACAGCAGCCACACACAATATTTTTGGCTATTAAAATGAATGCAAACACAGAGTAAAACAGACTGAACAATGTAAGGCAGAATACTGCTAGCCAGCTGGAACACTGAACTAGTTTTTTTTTTTTTTAAATTACACTGTTTATAATGGCCCACAAATGGACAAACTACAAACACAGGGGACATAATGAGAGTCAGTACAAGAAAGCTGTATTGCAGGCTCACAATGCACTCCACTGTCTTGCACTTCACATTTTCTACCTTGTCTCACAGGAGCTGTGGCATAGCTGGGTACAGATACACCAACAGCAACAAGGAATAGGTTATAAGGATGATATTCCTTGCCAGGTGGGGCTGCACTCTCACTTTTTAGTTGTTTTTTTTTTTGATTTCGCACATATAGTGAATTTCACAGAACATAATATCTACTCTCCAGATAACAGGTCTGCACTGAAGAAAGTAGTAATAAAACTATGTTAATGTGACCTTGAAGTTACAAAGCTTTACTCTGAGGCATATCAGGCTCCCAAGCAGTGTCCATCATTTTATAAATTCACCTTGATAATTTTAGTCTTTCCATATAAGACTGATCCACAATGCCAACACAGACAACACGCATACCTTTTTGATTACCTCTCATTATTAAGATGTATCTCAGAAAGAACTTTTCTACAGTTTACATATACCTGTTAAATCGTTGTGGTCTACCAGCCCCAGAAATCCACAGATCAATCTCTGAGACTGGGCTAAAATTCCATAGTTTCTTGACCCTGAACTTTGGCACAAGCCTGCCCTCTCCTGCTCTGTTCCTTCTCACCCACTCAGAACATATGCATCAAATTAACAAGGAATGGAACTTTTCATTAGTTTTGTTCACTTCTGTGGCTTAGCAAATTTTATGTATGTTGCTAGACTGGGAAGATCAAGTTTTAACATATTTTGCAGTCTCAGTCTGTATGAAAGCATAATTGTTCTATTCAATTACATAGAAGTAAGACTGCAAGTAGTATAAGCACTTGGGAGATTTCAAGGAAGTGTTTGTTTATACTTACCTCAGTACAGGACAAATGGGTCCCTAAAGTTTACTTATAAAGCATATAATCTTCATACATGTTTCATCATCATGATTGGTGGTCAAGATGGAAACTTTCAACTCTTGTGCTCCCGTACAAAGGGCATAATCCAATTTGAGATTAAAGGAAACCAGGTACTGTTCATGAAAAGAAAGTCTGACAAGCTGAGTGCACAGTTTACCTTGACATTAATACAAGTGGGAAGCAAGGATTTTATGTGTGTTAGATTATGTTCTGGAACTTACAGGGTAATGGCAGCAAAGAGAATGGACTTTATTGTTGTCAAAAGACCTGATGAGAGTCATCACTTCAGCTATAGTCCTTTGTTTACAGCCTGGAAATGAAGACTGTAGAGGGAGATGGGAGATTTCAGTGTCAACCTGAATTACTTTGGATTTATAATGGAGTAAAAGAACTCAGAATCTCACAGAATCACAGAATATGCCAAGTTGGAAGGGACCTACAAGGATCCATGATTCCAGCTCCTGGCCCTGCACAGGACCATTCTCAAGAATCACACCATGTGCCCAAGAGTATCATCCAAACACATCTTAAACTCTGTCAGGCTTGGTGCTGTGACCACTTCCCTGGAGAACCTGTTCCAGTGCCCAACCATCCTCTGGGTGAAGAAACTTTTCCCAATATCCAATCTAACCCCCCCTCGACACAAATTCAGGCCATTTCCTCAAGTGCTGTCACTGGTCACCGGTGACCAGAGAAAAGATCAGTGCCTGCCCCTCCTCTTTCCCTCACAAGGAAGTTGTAACTGCAATGAGGTCTCCCCTCAGTCTCCTTTTCTCCAGGCTGAACAGACCAAGTGTCCTCAGCCTGTCCTCATACAGTTTCCCCTCAAAGCCCTTCACCATCTTTGTTGCACTCCTTCGGACACTCTCCAATAGCTTAATATCTTTCTTATATTGTGGTGCCCAAAACTGCACACAATATTCAAGGTGAGGCTGCACCAGTGCAGAGCCCTCCCTTGGCTGGCTGGTCGTCCTTTGCCTGATGCCCCCCAGGTCTTGCCCCACTGAACCTTTTTGTGAAACAAGTTTGAGGAAAACAACAGAAGAGGATAATGCAACATATTCAAACTGAATCAAAGTCTTTCTCTTGTAGGACAAAGATTAATGTATCATCAATTCATTTTTTCTTACAAAAAAATGTGGCACGTTGGGCTAAAATCATATCATTTTATTCTCTGCTCATTTCTGCTGAGAGGGTGCTCAGAAATCTTTGTTCCAACAATACAACAGCCAAAAGCTCAAGCACTTTAAGAAACCACACAATTGGAACACACTAACAACAAAAATATAGCTTTTTTATTGGGTTTGACTTACCTTAAGTTTTAAATCAAACTAAAGCAATCAAATTTTGAAAGTCTGATCAGCTGAGAAATAAGGATATTAAATATGATTAAATGTGATTGCATTTGAGTGTAAGGACTGTTCTTCCATTACTGCTTTGATTAAAAAAAAGCAATCTGAGCTGTGAGGTAGAAAAGTTAAATGCAGCAAGAAAAAAAAAAAAAGGGCTTGAAGTTTCTTTCCTTTCTTTTTCAATACATAGTATTTCTTGTATGGGAAAATAGTATGATTTTTAAGTATGTGCTTTTGCAAAGCTGAAAGCCATTGACAATGTTTCCGTAACATAACATTCCTTCATGCTTTTTAATTATAGGAAGTATGAAGATGAAAAAAGGAAGAATAAAAAGTTGTTCTTATGGGATGTCTGAGAACAAGAACAGGAGACATATTTTCAAATGAAAAGTGGACTGGAAACCTTAGTTCCTAAGCTGGAATTTAATTGGTGCAATATTGGAGTTTAAGGAGTAATAAAGTTTTTGTCCTCAGGTTATGAGAAGAAAATTACCCATAAAAATTTTTTGGATTATAATATCTTAGCTGCTTCACCAGTCTGTCTTTTTCTGGTATTATCATCATTACTACTCTGATAATTTTCTGTGTTTCATACCTTCACCTCCAAGCATTTTGGATGGTGCTGAGAACCCCAGTGAACTTTTCAAATATGAGGCAGAGATCAGCCACTGATCAAAATTAACTTGAACTGCAGAGTCCTTCGGAGCTGTTTTCAGAAAGGCAAAATGTGTCACTCCTTGGAGATGAGATAAATGGTGAAACCAGCACAGATCACTCACTCTCACCTCTTAATTGAAAAGTTGGCTGCTGATCAAGAGTTGGCAGTGACCAGCTCAAGCCATCAGGATGCCAATATAGGTTTTGACCTTATTTCTCCACCTCAGAACAGATCAATCACAAATTAACATTATATTAGTGAAAGCAAGGACTTTTACTGAAGGGTGAAATCTATACAAAAAAGCATCCAATGAAATAGTGAAAAATAAGCTACAGAGAAAACTAACCTAGACTGGCAGTAAAACAGTATGCTTTCTCAGTACAAGTAAGATAATCTGGAATCTTAATTGTATCTAAAGCACAGTAACACAAATAATTTTCAAAACATGATAACTGGCATATGTAAGATTCATTTTTTTAATTTTTTTTTTTAATACAGCAGAAGTTGCAATCAGTTTTCTGGTTGAAATATCTATCCTAGTTTGCCACTAAGTATTATGTACGCAAGAATACTTTAGATTGTCAATGCTCCAAACCACTGAATGTAAGAAAAAATTCTCAAAAGGACTCTGGTTTTATGATAAAATGGCACATTAAGATGAGTCCAAAGTAGAGAAACCTCTGGTTTTAAGCCTGTTTGAATAGGTAAAAACTCTGGGAATCACACAACTGAAACATTAGCCTCTGCATCTTTCGTGCCTTGCTCTTCTCTCATTTTAAAAATGTTAACTGCAAACACTGAACATGGTATTGTAACAGCACAGTATAACTCCTCATCATGGACCTCAAGTGGGTGTGCATGACTGAATACTCACTCTCTGTGTATTGATCCTTCCCAGCTTGCATGAAGTGTGTGCCCATACCTTTACACCAGGGATCCAAGCCTTAAAAGGGGGGCGACATAAAGAAAATATATTGGTCCAAGGACTAAATTTCAGGCTTGGTGCAAGTATCTCAGAAGCTTTAGGACCAGACTTCCAACCTAAACATTTGTGGAGTAGGTAAACCACTCATAGAACAGGTGTAGTCTGTCCAAACTGGACAGTTGTCTTTTAGTTTAGTAGGAAATACAAGGAAGCTGAAGATAACCCCTCTGTACTCATTTACACAGATGTGTACATACTTCCAGTTCCTGCCTTAAATTGAAAAGATATTTAGGTAGGGAAGACAGATAAAAAGAAACAAAACTGTATTTTACAGGCTGGCATAATGAGGGCACTGCCTGATAGGCTCCGGTTATTTATGACAAGTACCAAAGAGGTTATGGTTCCCATCCTTGCCATACAAAGTGTCTGTTCTTTAGCTATTGCCTCTGTTTTATGGAGACTCACACAGGCTGGGAACTATGGTACTTTTGGAGTAGGCACACTGCCCGTTCAGCTTTCTCCACTATGGCATCAGGGACTTCAGTCCCCTCAACAAGTACCACCAGAGCTCATGAGTCACAGCATCAAGATATAAAAAGAAGTTGAAGAAACACCTACTGAGCTCATCAGTGCTGAAGTGCAGCAAGACAATCTCTGGCAGAACTAAAAATATAAGATTACATTTCTAATTCCAAGTCCAGGATCCTATTAAAAATGCAGATTTTCTATTCCAAGGTTAAGAATGATGTATGATGACTACTCCGGCGATTCAGCTATGAAGGTAGCATGAAGTTTACACAGGTTTCATTCTCAGAATTAAGCCTGAACCTTTCCAAAATGAAGTGGGGGGAAAAAAAAAACCGACCCTCATTAAAAAAACCCAAACAAACAAACAAACAACAAAAAAAACCACCATAAAAAAGGCACTCCAGGACACTGAAACAGATGGAGCATGCCAGCATTTGCTTCAGCAAAAAAAAAAAAATAGTTTATAATGGAGGCGCTGAAACAAGTTTAATTATAGAAGCATGAATGACATCCCTATAATAAAACAAACCAACAAGTCAAATGAACGCCCTTGCCCTTTATTAAAAAGCCTGGTGCATTTGTTCCATGATATGCTATGGAAGCTTACCTTCCTATTGCTAGTTCTTCTTACACTATCCTGTGTTTTAGGGAAAACAAAAAGCTCAGAGGCACAATGCTCTTGTAAAACTGAAAAGCATTTATTTCTCATATTTAAGCCTTGGTTTGCCAGGATAGCCTCACAAGATAAACAGTCTTGTTTTCATAAGTGCCTTGGTACAACAGAAATTATATTCATCCTATATTTCTGTGCCATCATGCTAACATTTCACATGAAGCAGAAAGTGCATCCTCACATATCAGTATGAAAATGTGAAAGGCACCCTGGCTTAATGCTACTTTAAGAGATCAGAATTCATCTTTCAACATGTGTATCACTCTCTCAGTAGTATAACAGAATAAAATCATATTATTGTTCTGTGCCCAGGGAAATAAAAAAGGCATATCTTTTTCAGCATATGGAGTAAATTCTGAGTGAATCTTATGATTTAACAAGAGCATGATGCAAAATCTGCTGAAATCAATGGGATCCAGAGGATTTTGGAGGACTTTCAAACATACCCTGTGGTAGGAAGACATTTGTGAATCATTCACTATTAGCTTGAGTTTTTTATCAAACACTAAAACACTCTACCTACGAATCTTACACATTTTATAAACCTCTACTTGGTTGTGATGGACTTTACATTGTTCCAAATCTCTCCATAATTTACTCAATAAATTGGATAGATGTGAGCCAGGTCAGAAAAATATGTATACTAGTGTTTGTAACTCAAAACAAATTTTCTTTTACTGTATTATCTGTTTTACCACTTCTTTAACATAACAAAAACGTTTCTGTTTCAAGTGAACCAATTAAGAAATATCTTTTCCAAATAATGTGTCAAACTTTCAAACACCACCTCTGTCAAGAATCACGGTCACTAAACATTCATTGGTGGAGTAACTGGAAAGTGCCATTTAGGATCAGAACTTCTTTGGTTCTCTATCTAAGAGCACAAAGGCAGTCATTTTGGACTTAAAATAAGACAGGAGTTGGCTAGTGACAAACAGAAAGACAAGTTGCTCCAGAGAAGCCCAAGCAGCTCCTAGGACATCCCTGACTCCATGCAGTGGCAGCATCCCTATGCCAATAACTTTTCTGAAGGGACAGATGTGGTCCCCATCTCGTTTCTGGTAACATCCTGCTTAACGCTTTGTGCCCTTTTGTTCACCTTAAACATCCCTGGGACAAAACTAATACGACCTTTAGCAGAACTATTTCTTCCTGAAGAAGCTGTAACACAGATGGACCAAAGCCAGAAAGTTTAAAATTAAACTGACACTTTGTCCTTTAATTCTAGCTGTCAAAGAGAAGAAGAAAAAAAAAATCAGTTTCATAAAACAAGTTCTCCAGCCTTAGGTTTTAATGAAGTTTTAGTGTCCTGCTTTTTTATGAGTTATATCCCAAGTCTATCATTATCAAGTGAGTTGATTTTTTTTTCGCATTTAATTTCTTTGCTTTTTAAGGTAAAAAGAAGAGAGGAAGAAGTCTTTAATGGAAAGCTCTCCAATGAATATTAATTATCTAAGAGACCAGAATGACTGCTTTGGTTAAATACATATTTATAAATCTTTTTAAATGTACATTATTTACTAGTAGACTAGAACTGTTCTAAAGGAGCCATTTCTGTCTGAGAAGGTAGATATATCTTTACAATTTTTAATTAAGTGACACTATTTGAGTGATAGGGAAGAACAACTTTTCTGATAAGAGTCCATAGAGTCTGACTTTCCTGTTCAGAGTATTCACCCATAGACATCAGGAATGGATCACTTCAGGCAAAATTTACAAAAAAAAAATTTAAAAGAAAAAATTTACAAAAAACCCCCCAGAGTTCCAACTTTGCAAAGATTTAGGGGAGAATCTGCCACAACAGATCTGTACCTTCAGCATTACAACTTTGACTCAGCATTGCAACTCCTACCAGTTTCTGTTCTTACACCAACTTGCGATTTATAATCTGTATACTTTATTCTCCTCAGATTCTGTTTGAGTAGGACCCGACTAGGACAAAAAAAATAAATCTAACTCTAGCCAGTTATGTTATTAGTGGAGAATGCTTGCAATCCACAACTCAAATTGATAATTTGATCCATGTCATTTCTTCATCTAATACCCCAGTTTCCCGGGGTTCAAACTTTGCATTCAAAACTTGTAGATTTGCTGGTAACATTCAAAAGTATAGGCATTGCTTCTCACTGATTGTTTTATTTAATTCACATACCTTCCATGAGAACATATAAAACCAGAGGGCAAAACAGAGGCATTGAACATTAAAAAAATAATAATAATCCTTCTAGTCTAGAGAAACAAGCCTTGAATGTTCTTTGAAAAGTTTGTTAGTGAGTCAAATTCTACATAAAGCTCTTCTAGATTTATTTCCACATTCAAACTGCAAACTACTAGGGGCTTTTTCATAACTTCAGATTTTGTTGTGAAGAGCTTACACAAGCTCTAATCTGCATGTAAAACTCAGACTGACTTCAATGGCTGGTTTGTGCAGGGATCAAGGGCAATATATGCAGTCAAGATCCCCTCTGCAGATAACCCAAAAGCAGAGTTTTGACCTTACGGTTCAGCAGAGAAATTTAGATGCCAGGTAAGATACTGATGGGCTAAAAATATTAATGTTCAAATCTCAAACAAATATTTGAAACATAGAATAAACCAAAAATTATCACGTGGAGTTTGTATCCATTTCATTACCCTTTGCTATTATACATTTTTTTTGATTTTATTATGAAAACCTGTTCAAGAGTTAATGTAGGGGAATTTAAAACAGACTCTCAACCTGCTTTCACTGTTTATGCTAGTGATTTCAGCCTGAAAATAATTGTGACCACAGATTTCGTGTCTACAGTTTTAGGAACGAGTGGGATAACTTTGTCCATGACTGCCATGAAGTAACAGCTGCATATTCAGAACTACAGGCTCTGAAAGGCATTTTGAAACATAGCTTCACTTTATGGTGTCCACTTCAAGAAAGGGTGGTTCTCAGCTTTAAGGTCAGAACACTAGAGAGAAGATGAAGTTATTTTAGACTAATACACTTTGCTCAGTCTCATTTTCTTTTATTAGAAAACTTGTATGCACTTCTAAAGTCGCGCTGTTGAAAATACTCTATTCTGCCTGACAGAACATGCAGCCCTTTTCCCAGGGATCCAAGGCATGGTAAAGAAACACAGTGTTTTCTCTGCCCTCAGAAAATAGGGACCAATTGATGAGTTAATTTTAAACTGTCAGCCCCAACCAAAATCCAAGATTCAATCACACCTTTGCTTTGGTGAAGGCAGGAATGAGGATCCAGGCTTAGTGATTGCTCACAGATAGTCTCTACAATGAACTGCAAGTTACAATGGAGAGAGGATCAAGGTGGGCACAGACTTGGAAAAACTGCCATCTGAAAATGAAATTCACTGCAGGTTATCTCCCAAACTAACTGAGCCGTGATGATGTTGTACAAAGCAGAACTGCTTCAGGGTTTTATTCCCAAAACTCTTTGGGAGATAACTTTGTTAACATTTTTATTTTAGGAAAAATATAGTTAGGAATACGACAACAGTCCAAACAGACCATAAAATAATCCATGGCCTGAACTTTCAAAGAAAGAACAAAAAACCTGCTGTGAATTTTCATTAATTCTGAATTAGGACTTTTTGTGAAGGAACTTCATTACAACCTGCTCACTGCCGTGTTAGATTAGACTATACAGTATGATGGCTTAAGTCCAACCCATTGCAACCTTTCTATTGTTATTAGAAATATTCTTCCTGAATCAAATTTTCATTTGCAAAAAGCCGAAAGGCTTTTTAGCATGAGGGAAGGAATTCTGCTTAAAAAACCCCAAACAAACAAAACAATTAAAAAAACCTATGTGAAAATTAATATTACTAACAACTTTAGTTTCCATTTAATATTTTGTACTGTAATGGTTTCTTGAGCAAAATAATTACATGTGGCAATGTGAACCAAAGGCCTAATATATATTGTACAATCTTATATGCAAAAACCTTACTGGCATCTTCACTGTGATATGCATCAAAACATTTGCATCAAACACATATGCATCAAACACTGGCTGTCCCGGTGTGCTGAAAGGTAAGCCAGCGGGGAAGATGACCTGTCTGGTTGAACAGGGAGATTTTGAAGGAAATTAGGGTAAAAAAGAGAGCCTACCGATTATGGAAAAAAGGGCTGGCTACTCAGGAAGAGTTTAGGAATATAGTAGAAGGAAAATTAGAGAGACGAAGGTACAATTTGAACTTCATCTCGCCACTTCTGTGAAGGATAACAAAAAAGTCCTTCTACAGATACATCAATAGCAAAAGGAGGGGCAAGGAAAACCTCCATTCTTTATTGGACATGGGTGGGAATATAGTTATCAAAGATGAGGAAAAGTCTGAGGTATTTAACACCTTCTTTACCTCAGTTTTCAACAGTAAGACAGGTTGTCCTGAGGACAGCTGGCTTCTGGAGCTTGTAGAAAGAGATAAGAATCTGAATAGGCCCCCTGCAATCCATGAGGAAACAGTTAGTGACCTGCTGAGCCACTTGGATCCCCACAAGTCTATGGGGCCAGATGGGGTCCACCAAGGGTGATGAGGGAGCTGGTATAAGAGCTTACCAAGCTGTTCTCCATCTACCAACAGTCGTGGCTCACTGGGGAGGTCCCAGATGTTTGGAAGTTGGCAAATGTCATCCCGATCCACAAAAAGGGCCAGAAGGAGGATCTGGGAAACTACAGGCCCATCAGTCTGACCTCAGTGCCTGGCAAGGTTATGGAACAGATCATCCTCAGTACAATCACAGAGCACCTACAGGATGGACAAGGGATCAGACCCAGCCAGCACGGGTTTAGGAAGGGCAGGTCCTGTCTGACCAACCTGATCTCCTTTTATGATCAGGTGTCCCACCTGGTGGGTGAGGGGAAGGCTGTGGATGTGGTCTACATGGACTTCAGCAAAGCCTTTGGCACTGTCTGCCACAGCATACTCCTGAAAAAGCTGGTAGCCCACAGCTTGGACAGGGGCACTCTGTGCTGGTTTAGAACTGGCTGGAGGGCCGGGCCCAGAAAGTGGTGGCGAACAGTGCTGCATCCAGTTGGCGCCCGGTCACTAGTGGTGTCCCCCAGGGATCAGTGTTGGGCCCAGTTCTCTTTAATATCTTTATGATTTAGATTAAGGGATTAAGTCCACCATCAGCAAATTTGCAGATGACAGTAAGTTGGGAGGGAGTGTCGATCAGCTGGAAGGCAGGAGGGTTCTGCAGAGGGATCTGGACAGACTGGAGATTTGGGATGATGCCAATGAGGTTCAACAAGGCCAAGACCTGGGTCCTGTACTTTGGCCACAACAACCCTGCAGCACTACAGGCTGGGGACAGAGTGGCTGGAGAGCAGCCAGGTAGAAAGGGATCTGGGAGTTTGGATTGACACAGCTGAACATGAGCCAGCAGTGTGCCCAGGTGGCCAAGAAGGCCAATGGTATCCTGGCCTGGATCAGGAACAGTGTGACCAACAGGTCCAGGGAAGTGATTCTTCCCCTGTACTCAGTGCTGGTGAGGCCACACCTGGAGTACTGTGTCCAGTTCTGGGCCCCTCAGTTCAGGAAGGATATTGAGGTGCTGGAGCAGGTCCAGAGAAGAGCAACAAGGCTGGTGAAGGGACTCGAGTACAAGTCTTATGAGGAGAGGTTGAGGGAGCTGGGGTTGTTTAGCCTTGAGAAGAGGAGGCTCAGGAGAGACCTCATCACTCTCTACAACTACCTGAAAGGAGATCATAGCCAGGTGGGGGTTGATCTCTTCTCCCAGGCAACTATCAGTAAGACAAGAGGACATGGTCTTAAGCTCTGCCAGGGAAGGTTTAGGTTAGATATTAGGAAGAAATTCTTTACAGAGAGGGTAATCGGGCATTGGAATGGACTGCCCAGAAAAGTGGTGAATTCACCGTCCCTGGAGGTTTTTAAGATGAGACTGGATGTGGCACTTAGTGCCATGGTCTAGTAACTACAGCAGTAGTGGATCAAGAGTTGGACTTGATGATCTCAGAGGTCCCTTCCAATCCAGGTGATTCTATGATTCTATGATTCTATGATTTGGTTTGCTTTATTACAAGCTACTGCATGGGGTATGGAAGGTTATTTAAAACTGACCACAGTTTCCAAGAATGCAAACTGATGTTTAAAATCCACACTATGAATCAGAAAATGTATCGCCATGTCCATATGCAAGGAGCAGTTAAGGTTGTTTAACAAGGCTGAATTATGATTATTTTATTATTCTCAAGTGTTAAACAGTAACATTCCCCTAATTATTTTTTTCATAGTTCAAAACTTCTTAAGAGCATTTCACTGTAACTTTTAGAATAAAAGAGAAGATTTCAGTGGATTGAAATGTCACAGGATAATGGTCTCTCTTTGATAGATAAATTCTTACTGAATAGATTCATAGAACAACTTGAGTTGGAAGGGACCTTAAAGATATCGAGATGACATGGACAGGGACACAACCCACCAGATCAGGTTATTCAGAGCCCCATCCAGCCTGGGCTTGAACATCTCCAGGGATGAGGAGTTCACAACCTCTCGGGGCGACCTGTTCCAGTGTCTCACTACCCTCACAATAAAGAATCTCTTCCCAATATCTAATCTAAACCTACCCCCCTTTAGATTAAGGGCATTCCCCCTTGTCCTATTATCACTACATGCCCTTGTAAAAAGACCCTCTCCAGCTCTCTTGGAGCCCCCTTTAGGTACTGGAAGGTGCCATAAGGTCTCCTCAGAGCCTTCTCTTCTCCAGGCTGAACAGCCCCAACTCTCTTAGTCTGTTTTCATAGACGTGTTCCAGCCCTCTGGTCAACTTAAGGGCTCTCCTCTGGACTCATTCCAACAGGTTCATGTTTTCCCTATGTTGACAACCCCAGACCTGGACACAGTACTCTAGGTGGGGTAAGACGGATGTAGATAATAAAAATTAAGCCAGTCTGTTAGATTCACCAGGGGGGTATTTCTTTAAATCCTACATCATACCAAGCAATCTTGACCTGATCACTTTGCTTTCTTACTTCGCAGAGAGTAAACACAGTAAACCACATTCCCTAAGCACTTTGTCAGGTCAGAAAATCATTCATTTCACAGCAAAGTTAGTCTGCTCTTTCTTCCCTCCCTCAACACATACATATGCACAGAACATGTCTCTCCTTGAGTGCATGTTTTACAAGCTTAGTGAAAAGCTCTACACAAACTGTCCAAAGCATGCAATTTCTAAGGGGTCATAATTCAGTCAACTGAAAAGTGACTTTTTCACCTCAGAAGTGCACCTCACCTGTTACAGTTGTAACTGTATATAGCTTTCCACTAGCACCCTTGTCTAGAAGGCTATTCATAAAGAAAATAGTCACAAGGATTTTGTGTGAATGAACAGAAAGCTATTTTTCTCCCCACTTTCCTTAAAGAAAACCAAATTTCACCTCTGCCCCTCCCCCACTTCTTTCTTTTAGACCATCTCAGTACAGGAAAAATTTGGCCCAAATGGTGCCGTTTTCAGAAATCTATGTATGACTGAAAAGAAACAGGGACTTAAGCACAAGAGTTCAGTGCTGGTATTTTGTTAGCTGTGACTTGACCTGACTTGACAGATTTATATTTTAATGTGGATTTCCTCCCACCAGGGAGATTGTTATGCCCCATAAATCCAATATTCACAGAACTCCAGTATTAGGTACTACTGTGGAATGAAAAATACTAGTGACAAACAGTTTGCCTAGGGTATCAGAAAGAAAAACTGAAGTCTTTGGTATTGGAAAGAATCCAACCATCCTCTCCACACAAGCTAACAACTGTCTCTCCCAGCCACAAACTCCCAGCAGCATCCGAGGCTAAAAAGTACATTTAAAATTGACAGGGTTAAGAAATCTGGAAGCCACAGGTAGGGGTTGTTATCCACGCTTCTCTGGTTAGCAGGCTATTACACCTCTGCAATAGCTTAAGACTGCCAGAATTGAGTGCACTTGGGTTCTCCACTTCCTTGAAGATTCGAGCTTCAGTCTTTTTCTCAGGAGCGAGGTATAAAGAGATTACTAGCAACATCATCTCATACCTTCTCCTGTCCAACCTTGTAAATCTGAGGCTGCCCTTGGTTTAAAAGCACTGATGTTAAAATACCAACACTTCTTCTCTCCTTGTGTCTTTCCCACTCTTCGTTTTTCTTTGCAGATTTCAAGGTGATGACAAAAGAGAGAACAGTCTTAGCATTTGTTAATACCCACTTGACCCACAAAAGAAATTCACCAGCATTCGCAGCTTCTAATTTAAAAACCATTAGACCGTTCCGCTTGGCGGACCAGATCTAAATATTCTTAAAGGGGTGGTTTAATTTAATCATTACCTTAACAAGCCCCCTTTTAAAATGATGATCCGCCAAATTCAGGGGATTTGTTTTGGAATCTGATCCAATAACTGGCTTTGTACAAAGAGAAGCATAGCCGCATCTGATTTGGTTCAGAACGGGGTGATAATCATGAAAATTACTTTGCATATTTAATCACTGTGAAAACATGAGTACAAACTACTTTCTAGAGATTACCTTAAAAAAAAAAAAAGCTTCAGGCTTTGCAGTAAGCATGCCAAGTACTTTGATTTACAGAGAATTATTTGGATTTTATAGAAAGCTCAGTGTTTCAAAGACTTCAAGCTAGTCAGCCACTGGCAAAGAAAAATTACTAAATGGTGAAAGCAAAAGTTTTGAATTGGAAAAAAATTATGTTAACACCAATTCTGGGGTTTACATTTGTGGGGTTTTTTAAGTCTGTGTCACTTAACAACCTAAATTTGAAGCAAATACCTTACTCAAAATCTCCCTGATCTTGTCAGGAAGCCAGAGACACATTCTCTCCAGGTTTGACCCGGCATGTTGCCTCACTGCCAAAGGTGAGTTAGAAGCCAACAAGTCAGGGCTGTGATCAGGACTTTCACTTTCAGTTTGAAATAGGAGAGTTTGGATCAGGACTGCTCTCTGGTACCCATACACAGGGCTTATGGTGGGGAAAAACAGTCCAACAAGGCACAGAAGTGTTAGCATCTTGTAGCTTCAGATTTTTATCTAGATATCATAGCTGAGGTTCAGCTACACATAGAGCATTTAGAGACAAGTGTCTAGAGAAATTAATTTTTCTCACCTAGATTAGACAAAGCACACTGACTAGTAGTTAGCAAAAATGAAACATACATATACATGACTTGCAAATATTTCCCCGAGCTGAAGCAACTGGATGCCAGATAAGTATTCCATGGTATGTAAAACTAAATTTGCTGCTGAGATAAACAAGTATAGCTCCACTAAATCTATCTGAGTTGCCTCTGCTTAACACTTGAAGTGAATTAGGCCCTACCTTGACTCTCAGTTGCTTTTAAATCCTTGCACTGTGATACAGCAATATTTGTAAATAACCCATCATCTGAGAGCTACAGTGTAGGCAGAATATCTGAGAGATAATAGTCACAGGAATCTTAGATTATGAAGCCTACTCTAACAAATACTTGTAGGAATCATCTCAGACATGTTTTCCTATCTAACTACCATGCATGTACGAAACTCATGAAAAAGAGTGCCTAACATTTGCTGTAAAAACTGGTGTAATATGTACATATAGAGATGAAATATATATGTATAATACAGACTGCTCTGCTGTAGACACACGTTTTTATATGTAATACATACACAAATATATTCATGTAAATATATATATATACATGTATTTTTTGCATACTTTTCATATATAGTACATATTCCTCAAAGCATTATATGTTCCACAGCTTCAGCAGACTAGAGGTTAATGAACAGGTTTTTTCTCACATATGCACAGAACAGATAATTTTCTTTACTGTTCACGATAAGTTGAAGGAGCATTTGAGTGACAGACCAATTTGTCAATCAACTACAAAGTGTTGAGGAAGCTTCCTCTGCATAATTTTACACACAGAGATCAAATGTGACCTCTGATTGTACAGTAGGTATGGACACTCAAGGTTATGAAGTCCAAAGAAGTCATGCAAATCAGTTACCTTTTCTGAGTGCCTTGTCTTCCCAAGGTTATCTGTGCACTCAAATAATCACAGGATTTTAAGAGAAAGATGAAAAATCCTTCTTTATTATTTTAAGTGTGTGCATGTATGTGTGAGGAGGATGTATGTATGAATTTATTGTGGAGCTTGAATGTATGTGTTTTTACTTTATAGCCCAAATTGTTTTTTAAGGTCTCAACACAGAGCCCCTGGTTCTGACATCTCATGCAGTTTTTCTTGAAAGCTATATTTTAATAGCAGCTCCGTTCATTTAATGTTAGCCACTTCAGATGATTTCTTTGCTAAAACCTGAATTATGAAAATCGCTTGTCAATTACCCCAGATAGCTGTGTAAAAGAATTATTGCACATTCACAGTGAAAAGAAAACTTTATTTTCACCACTTTCCAGTAAAAGCTAATTCAGAATAACTCCATTTAACAGTTATTTTATGCTGAAATACTGAATACCTCAGGGAGTCTTTTAGGGATTTTAAAGTCTCTTTATTTATAAATGATTCATGCTGCATTTTCAGAAAAACCTACAATTAGTGTGGGAAGCACAGAGACTCCTTTGGGAAAGGTAAAAAAAAAAAAAAACACAACAAAATATACATGCATTATATACAGCCCTTTTATCTATTGTTGTTTTGCAGTGGACTATAAAAAGAAAAGAACTGGAAAAAATGGCTAGGAGATATTTTATCTAACCTTTTAAATATATGCCTCAGTTGATAGTATTTTGTGAAGTAGTTACCCTTATGATTTGTACAGCCCACAAAATTCTTTTAATGCAGGTTTCATTTTGGCTTGCACTTTCCAACACCAGTTATAAATGAACAAGTTAGCTGAGAAGAGAAGCTTTCAATAGTAACACAGAAGAACAAATCTTTCCTTCTGCTTGTGAGAGTGATGGTCACTAATGCTTCCATATTGTTTGCTGCCTGTAGTGGTGCTATAACTTCAAGGTCTTTTAAATGTTCACACCAGCAGGCATCAAAGATCTCACAGCCTCAATCAGCTTTACAGTGAATCTTTCTGCTCACTCACGCCAGATGACAGATATATATTGCACTTGTTACCAGAACTGCAGGAGCTTATGCAACCCCTCTCCTTGTCACACGGGTAGGAGGAATGAGCAAGCAAAGGCAGTGAATGGATCAAGATCCCCTGCACAACTCCCACTGCCCTAAGGCTCCCATGGCTTCACCCTTGAAGTGGCTTCCCTTGCTGGAGCCCTGCAGTGGCTTGCAGCCCTGCTCTGCGTGCTGGTCGAGAGACACAAGATGGCATCATGTCAAGGGTCATGCTCTTGCATGTCTATATGTCTGAATAAAATTACACTCAGGAGTACGTCAGGAAGTGTCAGAGTGACACTAAGGTTGAAGGCTGAATACTTTACCATTTATGTAGCCCCATACTTCCTCTCAAACAAAAGCCAAAAAAACAGCCTTTAATCTTCGTTTAATCAGACCTTCTCTGTGTTGACGAAATGTTCATAATTTCCAATCAGTGTAAATTCTGTGAGATAGTTGCATTCCCACAAACTGCAAGGAAAGAACAACCAAAACCAAACAGATACTATTGGCTTTAAAGAGACAAGATCTACTCAAATATATTTCCCCCCCCCCATGTTGAATTTGCACTGGTGCTGTTACTAATGACTAAATATCAAATGTAAACAAAATTTCTCAGGGGTCAGAAAGGTCACCCACAGTTGTTTTACAATTACACCAACACTTACTGTGTGGAACTTGCAGGGAACTGAAAACTTAATAATCCAGACCTGCTCACTGACTGGTACTGGTAGAGTACCAGAGAAGCTCCCATGAGACATACAGAAGAGATGGCCATCAGATACTCTAATTGGTCAGATATACAAATGACATGGGGGAGAGGTAGTGGCTTGTTATTATTTAAATAGAAATGGGAAATCTCAGACTGATTGACTTAAACATAGGGATATATGGAATCTGCATCACACTCTTACTGTCTTGAATCTGCTGGTTTCTTGAACTGCCATAGTAAAGATTGTTCTAAAATACAAAGAAATTCATAATTTGTAGTTAGATGATATTTTAATTTTCTTTTTAGTAAAGCTCAGTGAATAATACAAATGAAGTAGCAGACTGCACACATATTAGGACATGCTTTGGCACCATCCCAGTTTTTTTGGAAATCAACAGGTGGAATACAAAAACAAATTACTTGAATTAATGGGAATACCAGCAAGAAGAACATTGCTTGATAGAAGATAAAGTAGAATACCATTACTGAGATACTCACTGTGTGTCAGGCTACTTACTAGAAATTAAACTCCTAAGTACTACTGAATTTTTAACATACCAGTCTATATTTTTTTTATTTCTTTACATAATATTGCAAGACAGTGCTATAAAAATCAAAATATGGAGCTTATTCAGTATCATTTTCAATGTAGTATCAATTGAGAACTTACCCCCAATCTCTTGCACACTGGGTTTTCTACCCAATCCACCAAACAAACAGAAAAAACACGGGCCTCTTCTTTCCACTATTGTGGGAGGCGTGTCTAAGGGCACAGGGGATGTGCCGAGGTAACAGAGCCCAAGAGAGCATGCCCCGACATAAGTAACCTGGTTGGTTAAAGAAGTCACATGGTGTTAAGGAATAAAACCGCGCCGAGTTTGAAATAAAGTCTCTTTGACCACACCACCGCACGAAGAGCATCATTATTCCTTGTTATACAAGGGCCGCACTGCTACACACTATTAAAACAAAAAAATAGCTAAGTACATCTAGTACTTCAAGCATCCTCCAAGCAAGAGCTCTGATTATGCCTTCACAATTAAAAGTAAATTATCTGCAAGGCTCTCCAGAGCTGGATGAACTGGTGAGTTGTGTTAACATGTAAAGAAGGAAAGGGAAAAGGGGAAAATAAGGAAAGGGAAAAGCAAGGAACACCGTTTGTTTTAAAACAATATCCAAAATTATCATCTTGCAGGTAAGTTTTCCTTGCTCTAAGACATCAAATGAGGGTTTCTACTTTCCTCAATGCCATGAACCTAAGAAGAAAGAGCAGAATTTTTATAGGACAGAAGGTGTGTTCACTGTTCCATTTAGACTGCCTCTGACCTTATCCTAAGCAAACAGAAGAGGTGCATCAAGGTTTGTTTGATTTTCAAGCCATAGAACTTCTAGAGATTTTTCACCTCATTCTGAAAAAGAAGGAGGAGAGATCCTGTAAGTCGTGACAGGTAAATCAGAAGAGTGAGATAAGGCTGAATGTCAGGGTCGACTGCACTATTTCAGCATCCTGGTAAAGGATGAGGAACCAAAGATTTTAGACTTGTTTTTCAGAACAAAATATAATGTTCATAAATAGGAGCAATCCTCTTCATATTGTTGAAGCAAAGTAAAAATTATTTGTATGTGATTCAGACATGATTTCCACACCATATGAGGTCCTGTTGTCCCTTGGATGAGTGATCTCATCAACCAATTCTCTTGTATTTGTGTGGATCCCACAAACCACATTCCTTTTATACAATGCTAGTGCACTGTTGGCACGTCAGGATAAACTCAGAATAATGCTATGAAATAGTAGGATCAGATTAATACTATATGAAGGGATGTAGAAGTAATTCTGAATTAAAACTAAACTTTTTATATTCCCTCTAGGAAAAATGCCATGACGATTTCCACAACTACAAAAAGTTTGATGTAATTGTTTCAGTCTTTTTTTTTAATTTTTTTTCAAGTTGAAATACCACGTTTTCTGTGCCATGAATGTACATGAGATGGCAATATAAAAAATTTAAAAAATATTTTATGTAACAAAATCCTCAGAAATATGTAACCATTGGAGGATTAGTTTTGTTGTTTGTTTCTTGTCTATAAATAAGGAGAAGTGATGATTATGCCACAAAAATTGGCATTGTACTTAAACATGTGGAATCCCTGAAGCTTCTTTTAATCTTAAATATTATTATTATTTTTATTATTATTGTTATTATTATTATTTTCATAATGGTGCCTAAAAAGGAAAATATTTATTTTTGGAGTGTTTCCCTGCTCTATTTTTTTGCCAGCCATTAGGAATAAAGCTCCAGAACAAAATTACACACCTAAAATTGACAGCAGTTATCCCTCTTTTAAGATGTTAACTAGTATCAAAACACAACAGTGTACATTTCAGCTTTGAAACTGATAGCATTCACTGTAAACCACTCACAGTAATTTTATTGATTAAGATATGCTTTAAATGCCAAGTAAAATTCAAGAAGCAACCTGGAACTAGATGGTGGATACTCTGAACAAAATGGGAAAGGCTCAGGATGCAGATAGGCAGTGCCAGTTAAAAACACAGGTCAGTCATTTCCCTGTCAAGCATTTATTTAAAACAAACAAACAAATCAACACCCCAAAAATTCAGTTTCCTTGCTGCAAAAGAGGCCTTTCAAGGAATCTTGGTTCAGTGGCCTACAAGTTCACTCTAAAGCTTCTGTGCATTTCAGGCCATGGGATTAATGACAAATCCAGCAAAGCATACGACTAAATTTTAAGCCTGTATGTAATCTCAGTTAAGTCAATTAGTCTGCCTGCATGCTCAAAGGTAAGCAGATCCTGAAATACTTTGCTGGTCTGGTATGATTATCCCTACTGATGTGTAGACATAGTAACTGCTAACCCATACATTGAGGAAACCCAAGTTCTACCTCCAGCTCAGAAACCCATTTTTCTGAGGTGGCTACTATACATATCATCAATTCAACTGTAAGCCACTTACAATGGCTTGAGGAAATATTAAATAAGGAATAAATAAGTGATGTTCCTTTCTCATTTTGTACAATATATAATAGAGATGTTAGTTGTACAGCTGGATTCTATAACAGTTGAATAATGTTCACATTCAGTGTCTGTCTTTAAATAGCAAAACAAAAAAAAATTTCACTTGTTAATTCATTTCTGTGCAGAGCTACTGTTGGGGTCATCCATGTTACATGAACACAGTTCCTGTACATAATACAACCATATAAACATTTAACTCAGAAGCAGCTCAATCTAGGTGTATCACTGATGAAACTGTGAGATCCAGCTTGTGAGTTTTTCATGCCTAGAGATAGTAAAATTACTCATGAATGCCACAACCAATCCATTTCAAAATCCCCAGGAACATTTCTGTGGGCAGATTATGGTCTGTTAAAAGTAGGTTCTCAAAGGTCTTCTATTTAGTTCCTCTGTCCTCTGCAGTTGATAAGTAAATTACCAGAGGTCCCAGCAAGGCTGTCCACACTTGAATCTGCCTTAACCTAAAACACCCAGAGCTTCTTTTGTTGGCCTGAAGGATGAACCCGGTCTGAGATGGAAATACCCTTTCTCTGCAGTATATTGCATATTATGGAAGACATCACCTGAAAATTGTGCAAGATCTCCAGAGCAAATCATAAATCTGTCATGTAAATAGGTATTTATGGGTTTTTTAGAGTTTGGATAACTGCCATACAGACAGCTCCCTATCATCTGAATATATATTTAAGAAATTTAAAAATGTGAAACCTTGACCTTAGCCGTTGCCATATACCTAATCAGAGCTCTGGTGGCTGTGCAGGCACAGAACAGGGTTACTGCATTTTCCTATTCCATGGGCCCATATGTAACCAAGCCAATCCTTACAAACAATGCAGCGTTATAAGCAAGACAAGGCTCCTTCTTGAAATGTAACAACAATATTTACTTATGAGAAAGGGCTACTGCATCTCTTGGAAAATACTAGCTTTGGACTGGCAGAGTTTGTCTGCTAGAGAAAATGAGCCCTTTTTTGACACCAGTGCACCTCGGTCGGAGCTGACACAGCAGTATTTGTCTCCTGGACCTCTTGCACTGTATAACTTTGAGTTAAAATTATCTCACTGCAAGCCCAGCAAATGCACTTTTTGTTTTCACCTACGTGTGCTACTATTAACAGCAAAATAGGACCTTATTGCTACACTGCTCTCCTTCCACCTTTTCCATTGTAAAAGGCAACTGGAGTCACAAGGAATTTCTCATCTCTAGAAGATTTTAAGTGGAATTTGGACTTCTTGGTGAGATTTTCTCCTACCCTATGGAATCCTGTTTGTGTTGTGCTAGACAGTAGACTACATGATTACATGTAAAACCATATACTTTTTTCCAAGGGAAAGATTAAAGCAGTAGTACTATACAGTAGCATCAGGGTCCATCACAGAGCAAGATGATATATTCAGGTCTATTTCCTGATTTAAACTTGTTTTCAAACATAGACCCAACTCCTAGACCTAATTTCATCCTGAGATATTTGTTTTTATAGACTGTGTGCTGGTATCTCGGAATAATCTGCTTTTTGCAGATATCCCAACCTGCTAATTAATAACATGAATTCACAACAGGAGTTCTCCAGTTGAAATCACAGCTAGAAATAGATAAGAGAACAGTATATATTTTTAATTTTAAACTTCCTTTTTTTGATAAACTGCATGCAGTGGTTCTGCTATGTCACATTCTATCTGTAATGGGTTGTGACATAATAAAGCATGACACGATGTAACCATTAACATGGCATAACTAAATGCAAAATGATTCATTCTGACTAAGTTCTGACTAAGCATGTTATGATTTTCTTATTATTTTTCCTAAGTCATACATTCTACCTTACTGTTAACTAGTTAATTCTATTCAGGAACCAGGTGTAGGAGTGAAGGAAGCAGAGCTGTCCATGCACTGTCTGTAGCAATGCAATATACAGATTTGCAGAAACATAAATGTTATGTTGAAGTGATGCTAAGGCTGCTTCTAAACTAGGCCCCAATTCTGTGTTTGGAAGTATGTAGGCATGTTCTATAGAACAGAAAACCCAACGCTAAAAGGTTTGAACGTGATCATGGCATTAAGTGTGCTTACATTTTTTTATCTACACATTTTTGATACCAGATAGAACTGTGCATCAACTGCAAAAAAAACTATGGAGGAAGATATTAGGAAGATAACATGAAGTGTGGAAAGTTAAGACTGTGAATCTTTATAAGTCTGTCATGGTCTAACATACTAAAGTGCTCATTATCAATATAATGCATCAGCTCTGTACTCTGATGGTTGTAAAGGTCAGTTATCCTGTATAACAGTCCACAAAATGAGCATTCTCCAATTAATTCTAAAAGCTGGTATTATAAATCTACCTACCACACTTTGTCATGACTAACAGGTGACATGAGTAAATGACAGACTGTAGAGACATCTCTTAGTCATATTAATACTCAGGCATGGCAGCAGGGGTTAAGGACAGAGTGTCAGGTTTAACTTCCCTTCATTACCATTCAGAAAACTATCATTTAAAATTAAGATAATTGTAACACAAGGATATGAGTCATGCCCTTGTGTTACAATTACCTTTAATATTAAATAATAGTTTTTGTAATGGTAATTTCCTTTGGGGATGTTTCATTCCACATTAGGCAGTTCTGACTGATGTCTGTCTTTGCAGATATCTCTATCAGCCACTAAAAGCTCTCCTACGAGTACATATCCATAATCTGCAGGAATTCAAAACCATGAATATCATTCCATTGAAGTCATTGTCCTTTATACTAGATGTTTCTACCTATTAACAGTTTGATTATTTGATTGTGACATAACTGCGATTTTCTTTTTGAAATCTACACAGAAGTGTACACCTCTTGCTGTGCTTTGATAGGAGTTCATACACGTCCCTAGATGCCTGGTTACACTACAAAACATGGTATATACATGAGGTGGGCAGTCTAGAGGATGTATAGGGTTTAACTTGCTGTTACTGTTGTGTACTACTGAGGGTGTAGTACATTCTAGGAGCTGGACAAAAGAAGTGAAAAGAGTTTAAATTAGACTTTTAATGCAGAACAGTGTTGTGTAAGCTCAGAAATCACAGGAGCTGCAGTAAACCTAGATTGTGCTGGTACCATGAGCAGAGTTCCTCTATCAGTGATTACAACCATGCAAAGCTGTGCATGGTATCAAAACTCATTTTCAGAATGGCATCATTTAAAAGAGAAAAGGAAAGTCACTAAAAGATACAAGATTCTGCTGTTGATGGATTATGAGAAGAAAAGTACTGTCAGTAAGGTCTCAGTATCCTCTCTGAGGACGTGAGAACACTATGGAAATCTTTTCATTTAAATAAATCCTTCTGCACTCAAGAATCATCAGATGAAGGCATAAGCCTCTCCAGAAAGAGTTTGGTTGTCCAGCTCTAAAGAAGGTATGAAGGGCACTAAATCCTGCTGATGCATAGGAACCCTTTGGCCAGTGGCAGGCAACAATACAAATACTTCAGTAATATCCTGCAGAAGAACTTGTACCATATTGTACCTGGCAATTTTGCAACAAAGGGAAAGTGCCAGAACAAGGTTTGAGGCCAGCTGGTTACACAAAACCCCTCGAGCTGACAATAAGTGGACAAACAGGTCCTTCTACTGCCATCCTTCTTTGTCCTCACAACGCTATCAAATGAACTTTGCAGAAAGGGGTAATTTTGAACTCCCTGGTACCCACAGCCCAGATCAGAGAATTCTAAAGCAGGACCAAAATCTAATCTTAAGTGCTTATAAAAATTTTGAAGACATCTTAAGTTGTGGATTTCCTTTTCTGATTAGTATCTGGGACTGAATGTCAAGCTTTCTTTGCTTTCACTAGCAGCAGATATATATAGCAGGTATAAATTCTAGAGAAATTGAGTCTCATAAAGGAAATTCTATTTAAAATGACCATAACTTTACTGGAGAAGTAGTTTAAAGAGCTCTGCATTTTATCTTCAATATTTTTTGCCCTTGTCAGTGACAGCTCAGCCAATAGTCACTATTCTTTTCTGTCTTTCAAAAGCTTGAAGCATAGCTAAGGGCTGGGTGAAACCACATTCTCAGTTTGATTATCACTTAGAAACCTTCTACAACAAGCAAGCTTTATGCAGCCTCTGTACTACATTTGAATAACACAGGTTATGAAATATTGGTGCTTCAGATCATTAGTCAGGCAATTACAATTTTTTTTTTTGTTTAGATTTAATTAAAATTAGTCTCAGAAAGCATCCATTACAAGAAGATGTCCTCACTGAACAACTGATACACAACAGACCTCGATTAGCAAATAAAGAACATCCATTCCTATGCCCAGCTTTAAAAAACCAACTCCCTAACTGCTCAACATTTTTTCATTTACAGATTTCAAGTCACAAGTGAAAGAAAGGCAGTATCACTCTAATTTAAACAAAAGCATCTAGGCCAGGCGATATAAGGAATAGCAACTCTGTTCTGTGACTCATGCCTAGCCATTATCCACCCTAGATATGTCACAGAGTCGCTCGACGGTATTTTGGTAGTAACATACCTGCTTAAGGGCAAACCCTTTGTGCAATTCTGCACAGTTTCGCTGAAGTCAACAGTTTTGTACACACTCAGACCCAGCCCTTATTTTTTTCAGATGCAAATTGTTGCATTTAGACAAATCTGTTTTCCTCAAGTGCCATTCTGTATTTATTTGTGGCAGAGAAACTGTACGACAGCAAACACATTCATCTTTAATCTGGTGAATGCTTCACCACATACCAGGGTGTGTGTTTCAAAGTATATTGTCTGAGAGGTCAGTTCTCAGAAACCATGGTGTGGGGGTTGACAAAGAGACAGGTGTAGAAATGCCTAAATGTTCCAAATAAAAGCTGGTTGGCCCAAGTACATGAAACTTACAAATCTAAAATTGAGACTAGCACAGACTTAATGAAGCAAATTTCCATATATCAGTTTTATAATTCTCACCAATTTCCAGAAAACAATGTAACATAGCAAAATTAGGGGGAAACAAAGGATTTGTCAGTTTATTAGGTACATGATCCAAATCCTGTGAAATTCAGAGGCAGCCTTTGCATAAAGAATAGTGGAGTTTGGAGTGGGCTCTGTACTAAGGAGTTATTTCTGGCTGTAGAAGCAAAAATGCCCCCAGCCACAGAGCCACAGACCTGTATTTTGTATGCAAAAATACAATTCCTTGTTGAGAACTCTATACATTATGCTTATAGGTAAAAGTTAAATAAAGCATCTGTCTGCTACTGTTGTTTTTCTTATTAAGCAGAAAGGAATGAATTCAATATTCAATTCAAAAAATTTTGGAAAGAAGGAAAAGGGTGGGGGTAGGTGAATAAATATATGTAAAATCACAACATGATACTAATGTTCAATTACAAAAACTTTACAGAAGTCTATTTATTTATTTATTTATTCTAATTCTAAATCCCTACCACTACACAACAATGTCACATTTTAATGTAATATCATGTCCAATGCATATTCATGAAATAAAAATCTTGGCAGTGGCACAGGAAAAGTGGGATGAAGTGTGTTTGGCGGAGTGCGTCACGTTTCCAGACCAGCGGATTTTTTGATTAAAGTCCCTTATCCGTTTTATCATGCATATCCACTCTCTGATTAAAGTGATCTGGAGCTGACACTCACAATGTCAGTATGCACTGAGACCCTTCACACAAAACATGGTTGGAATTTATATGCTTTAAAAAAAAGGGTGGAGGGGGGAGGAAGGAGAAATAGACCAACCAAAGCTGCTGCATTAAATTAAGTATATATGTATATATCTATTTACTGAAAAAACACACTCGGACTTGCTTATATTAATCTTAGGTATTTCTTTTTAACATTGCCAGGCTAAAAATACTGCAGGTTTTGCTTCCATTTCAAAAAGTATCTGTGGTGCAAGTTCTTTATCTCTGTTACACTGGGCTTTTGATCAAAATGCTTCCACGCTGAGGTGAAAAACACAGTGAAGGTTTCCTACAGTCACAAATAAATAACTAATTTCTCCAAATCTACACGTCTTCTACCTTTTTTTTTCCTCAAAAAAAAATTCCTGTGTTTAATTAATGTATCATATCTCTATACATATCAACTACAGGTTATCTGTTAATAAAACTGATTCTGCAACACATGGGTGTTTCAAGGGGAGGTTTACCACAGATCCACAAATCTCTTCCCCAAGTCACATACTCAGAAGCCTCCAAATACGTGTAGATTATTTGCAAATTTATTTTCAAGCCTCAGGACATATAAGAGGATGCAAATTACCTGAGGTAAGTGTCGTATGCATGAAAATATGGTAGCCATTTTTTCCAGCTTTCTGTGAGTGTTATAATTCTCTGGAATTTAAAGAGCTTGTGGTCAGGCTCTTCACCTTGATTGCAGAAGATGCTGAAGCATAAGCTCAACTTTAAACTTAAGATCAATGAAATTTGAGTACTTCAAGTGTTTGTCTTACCTGTGAATAAAGGGATTTCAACAGTGCACTTAGCAGAGGTATTGCAAATATTCATTCTCTCTAGCAATACAACTGTTTTCATATTTCTAAATGCTGGACTCTAATCATTAAATACTAATGAAAAGGCATCCTTGGTTTCAGAGATCCATAAATCTCCCACGGTCTGCAGTCTGCCTTTAAACTGAACAATTCTGGATCTTTTGCTAACTTTTAGCTGATTTTTAAATTTCAATAGCCTGTGTTTCCTTGCTAGGTTTAATTTATCCAATGTAACCTTCAGTATTTAAGAAATAGCTTACATGAAGTCCAAATATGTCTCAACTGCTCTGGACTATGTTTTTATTTTACTTTTATAAAACTTTAGAGTCTTTAACTAGGAAAATTTCTTTTACTGGAGCAGTAGCATGTGTAAGGGCCAGTATTGTCCATCTTCTCACGTCCTGCTCAGATATGTGTCTTCATGTCAAAGTTTAATCAATGTGCTATTCCAGTCCGGGGCTTTTTCTGAGCAGTTAATGCCAGTCATGCTGAACTGTTGCTATATTGCAACTTTGACAGACATTAGAATTAGTGAAGGACTGTCAAATTAATTTCACTTGTGAATTAAGCCTCTCCCTTCTACATAAACTCTAGTATAAGAAATACAGTAGAGTCTAAGGAAAAACATATTTATTTTGCTTTTTAAGACAGTGGTTTGAATATATACAGACTTTCTGCATATAACACCACCACAAACCTCTGCCAAAAGAACAGGGGCTTTCTGCACTTTTTCTTTCTTTTGATCAATATTCCATCCTCTCCACATCACAATTCTGTAATGAGAAAAGTCAGAGAATTTAAGAGAAAGTCAGTGGAAATTTTAGGAAAAGCATTGTGGAAAAACACTACCAGCAGTAAAGTGTATGTTAATGAGCATGAACATAAACTCCTGGGCAGTTTCACAGCAAATCACCCGGTAGAGTTTCCACACAGCAGTGGATACAGTCATGGTGGCAACTGAAACCTACTGTAACCACCACTGCTTTCCCCATAAAGTACACTCAGTGCTGTCCCATGTTTGCAGTGCATATGGGGAAATGAATTCCACACAGACATTTCTTAGACCCTTGAAAGTAGGTTTCTACTGTGAAGACACTGTGGGTCAGGGAACAATTTAAGCGTAAGTATGACTGCTGCAAAACTGATACTACAATGAAGCAGCTCAGCTACTAAATACCACTGCGGCTATCTTATAACTCAGGGTATAAAAAGGAGTGCCTCATCTTGACTCATAAACTGTCTCCTACATTATTTACCTCTTTTGTCATTAGGAAATACATAACGACTTCAAACAACTGCCATAGTTGTAAAGAAAGGCCATGTTTTGGTACCTCTGCCCTCCGTGATTAGAATCCTAGAGAAATACTAGGCAACACTTGATTATGCACTATGACTAAAAATGTCCTCAAAACAAAAGAAAAGACCCACACATGTTTTAGTGGCCTGAAGTCTGATTTTGGGTATTGAAAAGCTTTCCAACTCTGAAATGATATTCCGCATTTTCAGATAAACTTCTTTTAAAAGGATAAGCCATGGAAGAGGTAAAAGGACAGCACTCAAAAGACCATAGCAAGTTTCAACCACCAAAACTGCTCTGAGTACTTGCCTGAGATTTAACAGTTCAGGGGTATTTTCTGCCTCTGTGCAAAGAGATGCATTTCATGAGACAGGGAGCTGTGCATTCACCTACCAGATTGGCATTTTCTATTCAGTACGTCAATTTTGAACACAAATTACTGAGCATCTTTGCCCTCACTTCACAAATGAGCACAAAACGAGTTTTGTCTGCATGTTCATGAACTGATTTATACCACAGACTTATGATATTTATCTGGTCATTTGCTGAGTAAATACAAAAGCAGATACAAAAAAAAGGTCCCTATTTTGAGACAATAACCCTGAGTTCTGCTGGTGGCCAGTGGAAAGCAGTGAGCACTTCAATGGACTCAGTTCATCTAGCCCTGAGCTGACATGTCAGATGAATCCCTTCCCAAAAGTTTTTCTTCCTTATTGTAAAGGGAGGACTAGTTCAGGGGAGCAGTGTAGACATAACAAAAAAAGAAAAAAAACAACAACTATTAAAAAAAGCCACACCACAGTATGACATAGATGCAGAAGGTGAATGAAATGAATTAATTAATCCTTTTCAAATATTTTACTATGAACAGCGCAATTAATGAAACAACTTTTTCTCTGAGTACATTTGCAGTTATTTCTACCCCTTTTCATCATTCCTGTATTTACTCACTGCTGTTAGTGGTACCAGGGCCCTCTCAAAAGGGAGGATAGGTAAAACTACTGCATACACAGCTGAGGCCCCAGCTATGGTGGGAGGCAGTTGCAAAATCCTTCACTGAGTTTTTATTATCTCAATATCAAGCATGGGCTGGAAACGAAGAGCTGCATCTGCATATGGTGTCCAGCTGACCACCATCTGTCCTGTGTGAGGACACTGGGGATTTCGATGGCTGAAGCCAAAGATATAGCTGCAGCATTAAGAATTTGTATAGATTACACAAAACCTGGCATATACAAAGTGTACATCTTTTCAAGTAGCTGTTTGCAGTTTGCAAGCCACCTAAACAAATTTGTAGACGTCCAAATATCAACTGCATCTGAAGATCTAGGTTTCTGTTCACAGGTCCCAACATAAAAAGGCAAATAAAAGATTTCTTAAAAAGATAATAATACAGTTACTGGGCATGCATTAACCATTGAAATCTAATTGTTATTATTACCAATGATCATTCTTAATCTACATGCTTTCTAATTTGCACCCAAAAAGGCTGCCTTTCAGCCACTTCTGGTCTAAGACTGAGCAGAAGCAATGCTGTAGTAAGATCATATATCCCTTAATGTTTCATATTACAGTTTCCTTACGCTTAGCAGCTATACAGCAATAGTGAATAGTACAAGACATTATGAATAATGAATAATTTACTACATTATAATTGCCAAAGTAAATGAATAAAACACAATCTCTGTTCCAGTATCCTTGCTTTTAAAGAGTGTGTTCTCTTACTAGAGGGACAAATGAAGACAAATGTTTGTGAAAGATGAAAGAGTGGGGGTATTGGGAAGAAAGAGGGGAACAACAAAAATGATAAATTCATACACAGGTCTAATTACACAAGTGAGAAGAGCAACAAAATGGTAAGTCCAAATTTGAATCTGATGGGGAAGAAAAGGAAAAATTCAGATACTTTGGCATAGAGTAAGCCTGAGTGCAAAATTATAAAGGTTTGCAAAGCAATTTACACTGCCCACCAGAGAGGGGACTGTGGCCAGAGGAACCTCCCTGCATCTGTATTTGGGAATTGGATATTCTGTGATAAGTGTTATTTTGGACCTTCCCATTAAAAGACTGGAGACCACCACAAGCCCATCTCCAAATACTTCTCAGGTTATTGTTAAGGCAGAACAATAATTCAGGCCACTTAATAAAATAGGTTTAGGTCTGAACAGTAAAATATTCTACTTTGTTTCTAGGTAAAATTCAGATAAAATGAAATTTGGGCTGAAGTCATCTCTTTCTGTTTGAACTCTTCTGAAGCAGAAGACCACTTTCACTTACAGCATTTGAAGTCAGGATCTGGAGATAGGTGTCTTAAATTCACATCAAAATCCACTGAATGGAGTATATCTAGCAGTTGTGGACCACTTGTGACAAGCAGAGGTGGTCCCCTCCCTAATTAATTTGTGCATCTTGTTCTTATTTACTTCAGTCAGTATGTAGACATGAAGGGAAGGGTACAGACTAGAGAGGAAAGCTGGGCCTGTTGATACCTACTGCAGCACAGAGATAAAGGAGGCAATAAGAAAGGCAGGAGCAACCTCAGTGCTATGAAGGACCTCAATATTTACTGCCACTCAGAGCCCCGGAGCACTCCCTTGCCAGGAGTCTTGGTGGGCTTCCAAAACTGCTCACCCATACCTCAAGCCAGACATGCTGCACCACCCTCATTCAGGTGTGGAGCACCCTCTTTGTAATATCTAGGGTCATGTCTTATCTGCAGAAGCATTAATTATAGCAGAAAAATACAACCTTTAGAAGAAATTTTTAACCTCCATCGCTCCTTTAGACCTTGAGATGCCAATTGATTTACTGGATCTCCTGGTATACTTTTTTATGCTTCCATGAAGGACCAAGTGCAAATGCAAGTGGGACTGGCATGTGCCAGTGTGTTTGCAGCAGAGCAGAGAGGTTTGATTCTGCTTTAACTATGGTCCATCTTCTCTCCAGCTCTTAGGTTTTTAATGCAGTTGCTGCTCTGGGTGTCTGCTCCACACATTAAGAATTAAAACAGAAACCCGGAACATTGCCCATGAGTAGGATTACTTAGCCCTAGTAAAAACTGTGTGCTGTACACTACACAGTCTGCATAATAGATACATGTTATGAATATAAATAAAATACACTGTTTCCAATTAATGGGATTTAGGGTTGGGGCCTTTTAACTTAACTCCCATGGTTTCCCTTTGAAACTTCTGCATATATTTTGTATTTTTGAGGGGGGGTTATAAATCCTGTTTTAATGTTTTGCTGTTTATGCAAATTTCCAAATATAAAGGCATATGGTGGCAAAGTGGCACTAACTATCTGCTTTTCAGCTCACATTCCTCTGCTATTACAAGAAAAGGCAGCCTGATGGAAAAGGAAGGGAGGGGGAAAGAAATAAAGCAGTGTACAAAATGACACTCTGCATAAGCAGAGTATTGATTCAGATTTCTTAGCTTTATTCTTGAACTCTGATTCACTAATAGCTCTACTGGCTCCTGCAGGGCAGCTGTGGATGCTCCTTCATGTCATAAGGTAGAGTGGGTGCTCAAGTTTGTAATTATAGTTTTAAACCAGCAGAGAAAATGAGAAAAATAAAGGAGAACTTTTTTGAGTCAGAGGTTCCCCCTCACACTGGCAGCCTCACTGCATGGGTTTCGTGTATCCAGTTTGCATTTTGCCTGATAACGTAGAAGGCACATCATGCTATTCTAAAACAGCAGGATTATTTTCTCCATTCTAATTGATGAACAGCTGTGCTGTAATAGACTACAAAGCACAGCATCACTGATCTCTCCTCAGGCCACCCCAGGAACTGAACACTCCACAGGGAACAAGAAAAGAATGAATGCTAAAAGAAAAAAAAAAAAAAAGAGAGAGAGAGAAACAGGAGAAACACCAAACATTTCAATACATCCTCCTTTGGATTACTATTATTATTTGCTATCTCATTCAGCAATAATAAACTCCAATTTTCCCCACAGTAGCTCTGGTGTATGACATGACCCTAAACCAGTCATACTTTATAAAAACTAAATATCAACATTTTTGAAAGAACAATGTTTGACTTCAGGATTGTTTGCCACTGCACATCAGTGTTCACAACATTCAAGACCCTTCTGGGATCATGTCTTCCCTAGAACTGCTCTTTGTCCCAGGAAGCCCACCTTAGCCATTTGTTTGTCTGATGGAATTCATTATCTTTCCCTTCATTTTATTTATCAAAATTATTGTTATTATTATTATATGCCTCAGTGTGGAATTGCAGCTCATATCAATTTTTGCCTTGTCTATATTACCATAATACCACAGTATACTAAAACAAACTTATCTGGAGCCTTATCTAACTCAGGCTGAATTCTGATTTGGATTTCCAGTGAAAGGTTAAAGTGTTAGAGTCAGATTCAGGCTCATTCTAGCTGCATGATACACTACCTTCTTAAAAGATTTTGATCCCAAAGGTTGAAAGCCTCAGGGATCACTGGAAATACTTGTGTATTTTTGTATGGGTGGAAACTTCATAAACTCAACAGTGTTCCTCAACTTTCTATTTTCTTGTGCTTCTAGAAGTGGCTGCTCCACTTGCCTTCAAAGTGAAATAGGAGAGAGGGTACTTTATATTTTGGAGGCAATGTAGAAGCAAACAGGAAGAATCAACCAAATATGCTTCCCTTCCTTTCCCTCAGCAAATTCACTGGGAAAAGGTAAGACTCATAATCCTCATTTAAGAACCTTTTCTGTCTTTACTATGTTTTCTGTGGGCATGAAAGTGTAAGAAATAGTTAAATGATGCTTCTTGCTGTATCAGTAAACTAGTTCCAAAAGCACAGACTCAATTCAATCAAAATTTGTGACAAGAAAGCAATCTTCCCATTCTGCTCAGCAACGGAAAGGTTTTGTTCTTCTTATTTTGTGTTATTGGAAGTGATTTGCTGTATCTTTCCTATAGGTAAGACCTGTGCTTACGTGTTCTTTTGTCTAGATAAGTGTTATCCTGTAAAATGAACACAATAAGACTTCTGTTTACCTTAATGTTATTTAAAAAAAAATCTCACAGATATAAGAAATCAATAACCATCCACAACAATTTACCAAGGATTCAGTCTGGGTAGAAAAATTCAAATTGTATTGATTTTTTTACAGAGAAAAAAAGCCAGTTGACAATAAGCTTCAACTAAAAAAATATCATGTGTACACAACTGGAAGAGATTCAGAAAGCCAGTTACTTAAAAACTGAGCTGCTGATTAAGACAGGTAAGACAGGTTTGAATGCAAAATCAGGCTCTGGACACTGGCACGTTACTTATCTTCCATGCCTCAGTTCTCCATTAATAATAGGAAAGTGATAAAACTTATTTTGTGGGGTCAGCAAAACTATGAAGAATTTTAAAACGTACATCCCAGAAAGAAGTATCATTTAGTTCAGCATGCCACCACACATATGCTCTTACGGACCAAAAAAAATGTGCAATAAGTATGTTTACCAGGACAAATGGGATACTATGCTCATTTTAGCTATAATTTAAGGTGTTCATTTTGGCTCACCAAGGCCTTTAAAGACTGACTATTCAAAAAGCCATCCTTTTTCTCACTTTTTTTACTGCTAAATTCTGCTAAAGGACACAAGGTAAAAGCCCCAAGACTTAAAAGTCATTTGTCTGCCAAATGAGACTCACCAGTAAAGAGATTGCTCACCATGCCACCTGTCTGAAGAGCCTCGGGCCTCCAAGCAGGCTAAAAGATACATTAGGTGTTTATAAGACCATGAGTTATAATGGATTGATGGGTTAGGGAGGTTTTATGTTTTGGGTTTTGGGGTTTTTCTAATGGTAGCTTGCAAATTTGGTTGAGATTATTAGCAGACGTCGTCAAATTATTAATTGGTTTTATATGCATTGTTAATTTGAAGAGGTTTGTTCTCATTCACAGTATAATATAATAAGCACATTTTAAAAGTAATTTTAAGTGTAAATAACAATGTGTACCATGTGAAAGCAAAGCACAAGACATTTCTCACATTTACTCTTTCAGTTTTCTCTTCAGCTTCATTTCTATTTATTCAGCACATTTCCCATCCCAGCCGCATGAGGAGTTCAAATAAACTCTGGGTACACCTTGGTCACATCTTTCCTTTTCAACAAACACACAAAGGAGACTTTGAACACCTGATAGCCCATACAAAATTTTTGTATTGCATGGTCAAATATGCCATGCTTGAAGTTGAGAGGTTTGGTGGAGGATGTTAATACAGGAATCTCTTTTCTAGGTCTGGGCCTCTTCATGGGAAAACTTCCAAACCAGTTATGTCAGGTGGTGGTAGTGGACTGGGTTGGATTTGACAGCTAGAGGAAAGAGCACACTTGTCCAGGAAGCATCAGCAAAAAGGACCACAATAATATGATCAAGTGACAGCAGCTGGCTGTCAAAAAGCAGAAATGACAACCCAAGAAGGTCTTGGTGAAATATAGTACTAATCTTGACCTCCTAGCAAGACAGTTATTTAACCCTGCTGAGGGGCGTCAATGGGCTGGATCAGAAGAGGAGACAGAAGTTCAGAGCAACACTGGTCAGATTTTGCCTTTAGTTATTCTGTCATCATCTGTAGAAGAAGCATCCCTGAGCACTTGCTAGAAATTGTAAGCTAAGGAAAGATTCATACACACTGTTCATTACAACAGTTTGATCAGATTTGTTAATGAGACAGCAAAATCAGGTTTGTTCTATTTTGTAGGTTTCCAGTAAGGGCTTCAGGGGACCCCAGTCTACTGGCCCACAGCTAGTAAACACAGACTTAGGCATCTGCCAGGCCATGCATAGATTTGGTGATTCCCTTTAATTTCATTTTAAAATTTAATTAGATATAGTTTCCTCCCAAATACAAAGGAACCATTTTTCAAGTTCGCCAAACCTCCCACATCTTGGCTGAACAGGGAAGGGTAACAGCATTGAAGACATACACTTGCTTTTAAATTTCTAGAGTCAGAAGCTAAAACAAAGTTTTGAATACAGACAATCCATCTGATTTGTTTTCAAGGGACCCCAGAGGTATGAGTCATATCCACAGGTCTATTGAGAATACCATCTTTTTGTATGGGTTTGTGCTACCTTTTTACACTGGGGTCAGAATGAGAAAAGTGGGTTCCTCTAAAATAGCCTGTCTATAACTCATTTCTACTAAAATTCTGAATAAAGCACATACACTTCCTTAGAAACGCCCTGCACACAAGAGAAAAAGGGAGAAATTTCTCAGAGAAGTGAGCCGACTCATGTCCTTGTAGTTATGTCCAATATTTTGACAGTGGAGTAGTAATTAACCTTGCACTCTGCTCAGTATCACTGCATTTCTACTGTGACCACTATGAAGTGCTTTTTTGTGAAATGAAAGAATGAATCTAAGTGGTAAAATTACTGGAATGAGAGAGGAGTTCTAATGGCAACCTTGGCATCCTGCAATTTCACACATTAAAATATATTAAAAAAAAAACAACCTACTACAGTGCTTGTTGAATAAGACTAAGCTTTCTACTCTTCAAACTATTAATAAGGGCTTCCCATTGAGAAGACAAATACATGCTTGATGCATTTTTAATTCTGTGCCAATACATTTGACTAAAGCTGTTTGCTGTTTCAATGACAGGATTTAACTTGCCCTTCTGTATTCAACATTTCTGATTATTAATGACATTTAGAAAACACAGACAGAGGCCATCAAAGTTATATTCAGGTCAATAATTTTAAAAAGTAAAAATATTAGCAATTAAAGGACCAAATCCTTCTTAGACAGTAAAATTAATCATTTCATAAAATAAAATTTATTCATCCAATGGAATCAGTACCATAGCAAGGAAAAATATGAACTTGACCCTGCAGCAGTGATGCCTGATTGCAACTGAAGGCAAAAAATTGCAGCCTTTTCAAATCAGACATAAATATTATATAGATAATCTGTATATGTACAAGGTCAGTAGCCTTTTTAAGAAAGTGTATTTCAAGATATGTGCCAGTTAGTCAAAAAGCATTCTTGTCTGTAGTTTCTCTTGTAAATACATCCTATGCTTAAATGAAATCAGAAATTAATCAGAGGCTATTGCTGAAATCTAAACTACTTTTTTCTTTATGAACATCTCTGAAGTTCCAAGCAGTTTGTCTCCTAAATTTGCCAGGAGCATTTCTTCAAAGAAAAATAGAACAGCACTGGTATCAGTATTGAGAAGACCAGTATAGGGAGGAATCACGTTGAGTTATTTTTTTACTGCAAGAAATGGAAAAAGAATTCCCCTTTCCCACAGACTGATTATTATTTTGTTATTTAAGTGATAATGTAAACCTAAGGTTAAAATGAAATTATATATACTGATGATCTCCTGGTGACCTCCATTGTGCTGTTCCATTACAGCATATAGTAATAATACACTAACAAAGTGCACACACTTATGGTACTGACAAGCACCAATGCAAATCAAGCAGCGCAGGAGGCACATTACTTTTGTTTTAACCATTAAAGGCTCCAAGAAATACAATATGACAGCGAGAAGAAAGCAGGATTGGATTTTCTAAAGGTACCCAAGAGTGGCACTGATTTGTGTTTTCTTTGGTATCCTTTTTAAAAGGCCTTTAGCTGTGCCAATATAATAGATTCAAATCCTGACCTTTCCCAACACAATGAAGATACTCTGTATATCTTACCATATAACACAGGGAATCAATACTGTATTTTACTATATGTGAGTTAATTTTACCTGGGGAAGGAAATTACTGCTCTTAATACTAGAATACATTTTTTCCCCCTGCAAGTCAGTGAGTTTTAGCTTTGCCAAACCCTATCACTCTTTAAAAAAGGGTTTGAGAGATTTTAATAGCTAATAATAGGAGGAAACATAAAAGGACAAATCCAATTTAAGTGAAAGGGTTCCTGTGTAAGCATTACTTGTCAGTCTTTGGTCGTACTGTATAGGGACCAGCTACAGAGCAGTGGCAGCGAAGAAATATAAAGTCCAGATTTAATTCTGATACAGAGAAATACAATTTCAAAACCGGACGTCTTATCATAGGCATGTCCCATTGGAGAACTCATTTCCCTAGCAAAAGGCTGTCACTGCCATTATGTTGTACAAGGAACCAATTTACTACTACAGCTAAACAGGGTTACTGGTGCTGTTGGAACTTAAGCATTTGAAGTTATCGCTAGAAAAAAAATAGCATTTCAAATGTCAGTGAAATGGGAAGGTATAATTGAAAAGTATCAATCAGAGAAGCAAAAGGGTTTAGAAGGCTAAGACTGCAGTTTTAGTACTGCCTCCCCCCCCCCCCCCCCATTCCTCTTTTTATTTCTTTAAGCTTCTTTCTCTATTTCCTTTTCCCTTTCACATGCAACTTCAGATTTAATTCTGTAAAATAAAAGATTTTGGGTTGATACTTGTCCTGTGTCAGACATGCAACAAATTTTGATGATTTTCTTCTACAGTCTAGTGACCATAGTTTCACGAAACAAAACTCTCATCTCATCCTGCATCCAGAGCTGCCAATCTGGAAGATACCTAAATGAATGAAACAAAGATGATTTCAATTTTAGTTGCTTTGTTTGTCTTTTTTTTCCCTCCCTCCTTCTGAAACAAGACCCATTCACTTGAACCTCCTTTCTATAATAGAAGCTTTTCCCCATCCCAGGCTGATCCTACAGAGAATTAGAGAGTGAATAAACCTTTGAGCTTTCAGGACTTGAAAGTACAAAGGAATGGTCTATAAAATGAATTAATTTAATTTCAGAATATCCTGGTCATGCCACTATTGCCAAATTCTTTATGCTTCCCACTTCAAACTGCCTCATTTTGTTGTATTTTATCCTGAATCAATATGTGGCAATATTAGGAGCATACTTATCTAATCTCAGCATCAGAAGGCTGGATTTACACAATCTGCATCTCACGTACAGAATATCAAGCTTTCTTTCATTATTACTTTATTTTACTGTGCATAGCAGCTCTAGGGCCTCTAAAAAAAACAGCTTTTAGTCAAATAACAATTAGAAAAACAGAACTGGGGTATAACTTGCATATTTTACACCTTAAATAGGTTGCCAAATTGCGTGTATTAATTTGTCCTTTTAGCTGTCCCAGGGATAGCTGTCCCTGCTATCTGGCATTGATACACAGCAATTTTATCTGTTTCTTGGTACAGCTCCATGAATGCAAAACCACACAAGAAATTCTAGTTCGGAGCATTGACCCTTCTTCATATTTTGAACAAGCTTTCACCTACTAAAAAGAGGTAAAAAGGTGATGTTAGAAAGTTCTACTATAGTAGTGTAATGTCTTGTGAGCATATCTATTTACAGAAGAAAGAACATCACCCCCATGTTTCACAAGGAAATGAGACCTGTAAAAAGAGTCAGACTGGAATTCTGTGGTGATGAGGAAAAGAGTCCCCACATATTGCATCCTTCTCTTTCTACAAAATAATTCCTATGTTAAGAAAAAACATATATGCATTTCTAATGGACTTATTTTTTCAATTTAAAAAAAAAAATTGTCGTCAGGATGGTGTTCAGGATTTTTTTATTGTTTTTTAATGGCTGAAGAGTTTGAGAAAATTGATAATCAGGAATCAACCTAGGCTGTAGAAACAGAAATTTTTGTCTCTAGTAATTTTTAGGATTTGGTTGGAAAAAAGATGAGAGTTTCAGCTGAGGCTGGGAGAAAGACACTGTGAAGATAAAGTTGTATGTCTTCTTTAGAGTTTATTTAAACTTCTCTTGTTTCAGAAGTAATTTTACCTCACACGGAAGATCCTTTATCCACATTAGAGTGCAGATATATTCCTCCTCCACCACCTTTTTGATAAATTTCAATTTCAAATAACTTAATGGCTAACAGCCCGCAATTGTTCTTTATATTAATAGAAATACATGGTCTCTTTTGAAGTTCAAGTAGTAATTCAGTTCTTAAAATTCTTCTGCTGTTTATAAATTATTTGAGCAGGGATGTCATAGCTTTTACAATCCCTGTTCAGCTACATTCTCTTGTTCAATTGGAAGCAACTTCTATACACTTAGGAATCAAATGTGTTAACTGGAACCACCGAGTCATCAATTATATTTCTTTTGAACTATGGATCCAAGGTATTAATTGTATCATGTGTCCACCTCATGAAATTAGTGAGAATGATTATGAGTAAACAATTTTTTTACTTAAAAATTTTCATAGAAATTTTTGTGGGTGTGTGCTAGAAAGTATGAGGCTTTAAATATAATTCCTAGTTCTCACTCTCCAAATTTCAATTCATTAAAACAGCTGCAACAAATCAGCAATGTGTGAAATTTTAGTAGGAAAAAACCCAAACAAATAAAAAAATTCAAACATAATTTTAAATAAGCAATAATATTTGATAGAGGAAAAGTACTTTTGAAACGAGATGCAGTTCTACAAATCACTTGTTGATAGACTGCTTCTGAAATAAAAGCTCCCTTCCACTACAGAGGTAGGTCATGAACTACCATATCCTAGAGTGTCTTGATTCTCCCACTTTAGGAACAAGGTAAGTCGAAGTGAGCTGAAATGAGTCACTGCTGCTAGAACTGAAGGTAAAGAGGGGTTGCTTATTTCATCAACTAATATTGAGGAAATCTGTAATTTCTACTTGGACTGAGTGTGAAAATTTCATAGCTCTGATTTTGTTTCAGGAAGCTGAAGAACTATAGATTGTTCAGGGGTTTCTGCCCACAACCATATCAGTCATGCAGGCAATGAGGGGCAGCTACCCCCTGTCACAGCATCTTACAAACAAGGCTTACAAAGATAAGCCAAAACTAGATTCTTTTTTTCAGATCAGTTAACAAGAAACCCAAAAAAATAAATACAGTGGCCAGGAGGATATTAATAAAGAGACAAAAACAGAGGGAGATAAACTAGACTGTTCACTGACAATTTCCAAACAAAAGGAGGAGCTAATTTACAGCAAGTCATTTTAAACACCTCATCCAAATCTGAGCTCAAAATAGTGATATTTCTTAAATACTGTGTGCAGCCACTTGGTAAGATGTGACATTCCTTAAATACTGTGTGCAGCCTGTGATTCTCTGATGATAATGGGAGGGGGGAGATAGGCAGAGGGAGATAGGATAGCAATAATACTTTAAAAATGTTTCTTCCCTTTAAAGAAGAGAAATTGTCTCCAATAAAGGAATATCTCTTCATTTTATCAGCTCTCTAGCCATTTCTTGTCACCAGATGAATACTAGAGTGCCTACTACAAAATACAAGAAAGAAAAATATATGCTTTAAATACAATAATTCGTTAAAAAATAGAAAAGAGATGCCTAGATTTTTTTTCTAGGATAAAAGGAACCAACCACTTTTTAAATCAAAACTGGGAGAGAGGGAAATTAAGAAAAAAACCAGAGGGAAAAACCAACAGGAGTAATATTGATGCAGCTATGGCAAAACCAAACAGACAGGCAGGGACAAGATTGCATCCAACCTCCAAAACACATGTAAAGTTGGAGCTAAAATGTCATATGCGTATGCAATTTATATGCAAAAATCTTTTACATAAAGCTACTAACTGCCAAGTCTTCTTTCACAACTTTTTCAAGGCTTGCAGTAACTCTGGGATTTTATATTCTCCCTCCATCACCTTACGGAAGGCACGACTGTCTGTGAAGAACATGGAAACTTTCTTAAGGTCATGGTATTAAATTCTTCTTTACATTGCTGGGCTGGTGGCTCAGCAGGAAAACCTATTTTTTGCTTGTGTTCAAGCAACTTCCCTGGCAGTTATTGCCTGCAACAGACTGTAGGGAAGTTGCCAACATTTAGAAGCTCTGATGATGTGAGCCAACCTTAGACTAATAATTTTTTTATCTCAATGTAAGTGGAAGAATTACATAAAAATAGACAATTTTTAACAGTATGGTATTCTGTTATGAGAGAAGACTAAATAACATGGGTGCCATATGAACATCTTTCTCCTATCTACAGCACCTAACTTTAGCATAGTCCATATGTCTATTTGTCTGATAGCTGAACTTATTGAAATAACATGGGATTACAAAAGAGTTCTAAAGCTCAGTGCCTCCAAACCTTTTGAGGTGAGACACCTATCAGTCGTAAACACTTTTTTTTGCATAACCCTCAAAAACAAAACCAATTAGCGAGTGCACTGGAATAGTACATGGGAAACCCAGACACATTTTTAAGAGTCCAGAAATCAGAATGAATGCTGTAGTCAGACATTTACTACAGTCTTGTACCTCTATCTCGATACATGCAAGAGCTTCTACCACAGTCTCTTAAGAAGCTGCAGCATGACAGCGTAGGGTGGAGAAGCAAGCCCCAGAAAACTCAGCCTGCACACACGAGTGAGTCAGTGGCGAGCACTGGTGATGGCATACAGAGGAACTGGAAAAAATTACTTCATTTCCAAGTTATTTTAAACTCAGACAGAGCAGTTTCCTTGAGATGAGAAAGATGGGCAAGGCCACCAGAAGGAGACAAGCAATGGTGTTACATTTTGCTTTCATTTCTCGTCTCTGTGGCGATTGTACATTGTCAGACTCTTCTGTGAGCATTTCCAGAGCAGAGGCCCTGACATATCTGCTCCCAGCAAACAGTTTAAATGTTGGCTTTAAATTCCTTAACAGATTCCAGGCCATCATCTTTTTTAATTAAATGCAAAAAAACTATGTTAATGCAACGTTAATGTTGAGATTGTCATTGGACAGATGTCAAGAAATTCAAAGTTATGGTTCCCACAGCAACCATAATTTAACGAACCCCTCCCCCACTTCCACAACCACCCTCCTGAAACATATTGGTCTCAAATTGTACAACAGGCATCAAAGTGAGGGGAAGATGTGAGAGGCAGAAACTGTGCCCAGGACCCTTTGGAGCTGCTGTAGATGGGCTGGACTTTGCCTCAGTCCTCCTGGAGGAGAAAGTACACCTAGTGGTGGCACTGGGACAGAGTGACCCCTATCTACACTTGACAGCAGTTATATTATTGTGTGGCAGGGGTAAACTGGGAACTAATTTCACTTACTTCAGCAGCATATTCAGCTGCATACCTAACCCAGGACAAATCAACCGTAACTGTAGTTACAAAAATGACCCCTATAGCCCATGTGTGAGTATCAAGCCAAATGCTGAAAGGAACCAGCTAATACATAACACAGCCAGCAAGGCAGGTGTATTACCGTAGCCACCACAGTCAACATCGCACAATGGAACTATCCTTTCTTTATTCATCCCAGTATACAACACACTTCATCACTATGCACCAGAGCGAACACTGAAACACACAAAGCACAGAAACAATAATTTCCAGTGAGATAACATTTTTCACAGTACAGCTTTTCAGATCATGATCTCTCAGGCTTTGTATGTAAAGGAAACATACAAATTTCTTCTAAAAAAAAGAGTCTGAAACTTAAAAAATAATCCAATGTAGTGCTAAAAATCATACATTTGGAAGCAGTACTGGTTTTCTGACATTTTATAATTTTCCTTATATGTCATTCCAACTAAGTCCTCAAAATTCAATACATCAAAAAAAATAAAAAATCCATTCACCCAATGACCTCATGACATCTCTCCTGCTAATATCACCTAGTGTGCTATAGGTCCCAACTGCCCTTCTTCTAAATTGTCTAATTAGAGTTAACCTAATTAAGTTAGCCGAACAATTACCTTCAATATATACTCAAGTTTTCTGCTTAATCTTCAGATCTGTAAAAGAACTTACATTCATGAAAGTACATCTGTTTTTTTCCAACTTTATTGTTTTCCTACACCTCTCCCTCCAAACCTCTTTAGAGGTATTTGAAGGACTGTTACAGCTACATACACTAATCTTCTGTCATTTTGCACTGCCTTTTTTTAAGATCTGAAGTCTTTGAATGACTCTACATTTAATCCTGAAGCCAGTGAGTTACATCAGTCCACCATTAAAACAGTTACTACATGCTACATTGCCAGGACCTCATCTGAGCAGAAATGATAAATTTCGAGGTAAAACACCATGAGAAAAGAGTACTTCTACTACTAGTGTTGCCTGACCATATAGGCCAGTGTTGGAGACAAGCAGAATTTGGATGTTTTACATCATTCACAAAACGTGAAGATTGATGCTGCTGGTGAATGGGGTAGCATGAGCACATCACTGTCATCCAGGGCTGGCTCAGCTGTGCCCATCTAAATGGAGACCAACTTCTTTTTTTTTTTTTTTTACCAGGTTTAAGACTGACATGGAAGAGAAAGAATCCTTACCAGAAAGTGTTTACAACTGCTACCTGTGTGTCCTGCATGCCCATTCACTAGTCTTGGCTTTAGGAAGCTTGCTAAAGGATTACTTCCTTAAGTTTTATCCCTAAAAAGCACTTGACCTGTGTGTGGAATGGAAAGAGAAGGTAACAAAGAGAGGGGAGAAGGAAATATGACCTGTAGGACATCCACCAAGTGATTTAAGTCCATGTATATAAAACGGCAATTTCACCTTTGAAAGACAAATCAAGTAATGCCTCTGACACTTACTCTTTCCTGTCAGACACTTCTTTTATCCTCAAGACTGCCCATAGCTTAAAAGTTGCATTATATCTTCTCCAGTGTTAGTGCAGCGGTTTCCCATTTGATTTCATATTCAGTTCATATTTGTGGAAGCAGGAGGGGCTCTTTACTTTACTTGATAAATGGCAACATCTGGCTTTGTGATGGGCCATCACTAGCATGTTTAAAGAGCTGCTGACGCTTTAGGGAAAACTTGGTAAAACATTTCATTTAGAGGCAATTCTAGTTATTTATTCTATTTTCTGCATTCCTCGTCCTCCACTTCATACTAGGGACATTTGCATGAAAACAGACCATAGATCCTGAAGAGTTCATCTTCACATAACATTTTTCATCTGATGTCCTAATCACTAATTGTGCTTGTGTCACAGCAATCATATCTGTAGCAACCACTCATGATGTCATAGAAAATTAGAGTTTCTGAGAAGGGTGATGAATAGGGCATAATGATATTAAAGGTCCAAACTCCTTATTATGGTACAGCAGTGTAAATTTGTTAGAAATCTGTAACAGAAAACTGAATCGTGCTATTGCTCTTATACAAGCACACACAGGACTTGACCTTTTCTTTTGGTTACAGAAACACAGTGAGCTAAACATTCCTGAATACCAGCATATTTATATAAATACCTTAACCTGTCTATATATAGATACTTTAAGCAATTGAAAAAATGAACAGGTAGTTTCTCAAATCACATTTTTGTAAAATCTCACAGGAAGCTTCTTGAAGTAGCAGCAGGTCAAACATAGCCAGAGGTGTAGACATTGTACAAACAAGGTTTCTCCAAAAGCCAAAATAAATTTTTAACTCTTATTCTTTAAGTTTTGTGCAGTTTTGTGCTGAATATTTGTAAACCAGTAAGTATTCCCCATTTCTTCACCATGTGCTCAACAGCTTATCCAAACCTGGAAATCATAAATAATAAGCAGGAACAATGCAATGATAGGGATCTGGCCCAGGCTTTAGAATGGTGATTTATTTATATCCTGTGTGTAAATACTGAAACATTCTTATTTCATGCATTAAGCAAAATGAGGCAAAGGACTTCACCTCTATGATGTGAATTCCATACTTCATCCATCAAAACATCCACCAAAGAGGGAGCACAAATTCTTCTCCTCAGGTCACTACTAGAAAACGTGAGTCCCAGGAAGTCTGCTTCTGGCAATTGCACAAACATATCAAGAGGTACAAGGGCAGATGTACTAAGGTGGAAGAATTAAGCTATGAATTTTTGAACTTTTAGGTTCCTTGCTAGGAACTGCTGTAGGGACAGAAAAGACATTAACGTGACCTGTGCTCTGAGCAGTCATTCCACATCCTGTGATTGCACAGGTAACAGAGTCCATGCAGATGACATTAGGTGCAGTTCTTTCCTGACCCTTAAGTTCCACAACCTCACATAGAGAAGAAAACTACAGCTTCAACCATGGGAGACCACCCTTGTCACCATTTTCCCGGAAGGAAATACTACTGCAGCTGAGCTTTGCCTGAAGTTTGATAAATACTGCAGCTCTTTTCATCTCTGCTCCCAACTGCACTGTCTGGAAATGCCCATTTATGCACTTATATATGTTATTGTAATGTGCAAAAACTTGGAATTGAAAAGAAGGTAAATAGTGTATCTTTATGCTATGTTACATTTTCTGGAAGTGCAATTGAGGTATCAATCATTCCATTCTGGCTGCATTGATCGGTAATTTTCATTTTGTAATTTCAAATAAAGCTTCTCTCCACAGCAGCAACGGCAGCACTTTCCAGCATATAACTTCAGTTCATTTTAGCTTCATGACTTAAAGATCCTCTCTCCCCATCATTCTTGCTCATCTTCTAAGTGGTAATTCCACTTTTCCAATTAGATTACTGGAACATGCCAAGTAAACAGTCACCTTTTCCTAGAACCATAACATCTAACCAACAAGCAAAGTTAGTTCAAACAATAGCTCAGCCCCTACATTCCCACTGTAGCACCCACATTTCAATGTGGATCTTTACAAAGATAGAGAGAGAAAAAGAGAGAGAGAGAGAGTACATATGTGTGTATATATAAAAAGTATGCATATATATATACATATATATATAAAAATAAAAGTGAACCTTAATAACCAGTACTAATGAGAGTGGTTGTTCAATTTACACTAATTTTCAAGAAAATAAAAATGTCAGGAAAGACACACACACACACACATACACAAAAAAAAAAAAAAGAAAAAAAAAAGAAAGAACGAAAATACTGTAAGTGGCTGAAGAGAGAAACTAGGCATGTTCAAATACTGATTTACCACATAGCCCTAGGCAAGTTACTTCTCTTGTCCCTCAGATTGCTCATCAGTAAAATGGGGATCATAACCACTTAATTCAACAGGCTGTTGCAATGACATACAAATTCATTGCTCTTTCAAAAGCTGTGAGCTCTCCTAATGAAGGGTTCCTTTGAGATACAAAGAATTCATAGTGGGAAATTACTAAAGTAGGAGTAAGGCTCATTTTCATTAGTTCTGACCAACATTTTTCTGTAATAGCAGGTTTGGGTTAGACATTAAAGCAAAAAATTCTTACAAAACTGACGAGAAATCTGACAGAAGGAAAAAGAGCAAGAGCGACTTTGTCGGGATCAGTATTCTATTTTTTTTTCTTTACTCCTATTGTATTTAAATGCTGTGTACCAAAATACTTCAGACACATCAGAAATATTCAAAATAAAGAAGCTTCAGAGAACCTTTACAACTGACAGTAAAACTCATTTGAGAAACCAGGACAATATTACCTAAAAGGTCCATGAATCCTGCATAAGAGACCATGTTATAAATTAATTATAATACTTATGCAAAATTTTACATATTATTTATGTTACAGTAGCACTTTGGCTTGAAACTATGATTTAGGCCACACAAGGCTGTGAAGAAAATATTGCTGAAGAGCCTTGAGGTGGACAAAGGGAAGAAAGAGGTGAGGCACAGAGGGAGCTGGTGTGACTCATGAATCATCACACCGTAGAAGAAGCCAGGCAGTTTTGTCTTCCAACCCATCTGGTTAGAAGGCTATAGAAGCACATTCACACATGTTTTAAGAATGTGCTTTGACAATGGTTGCACACCCTCATAAATTTATTTTCAACACTTATTCACAAACTAAATGTTCAATTTCAAAGGTGCCTATCAAAAATAAAAACTTACAAGTTATATATTTATGGGAAAAAAAGAACCATCCAAACAGAGATCATCAACACACATATTTCATAAGACCTGAATTAATACATGGACCATTGCTTCTTTCACAGAGCAAATCCACATAAACACATGATTAATCTTGTCCTTTGTGGTCAGAGTTCAGCAGTTGATGACAAAGGAGATAACACTTCATCTGGAAGAGTGGTAGCCATAGTAGGGATTTTACAGCAAACTTTTCTCACTGAGGCAACTTAGTATGGGAAAGGAGTCCAGTCTCAGCTCTGCCACCTGCTTTTCTGGTGACTGATCACAGCACTTCACGACACCACTTCTTCCCCAGCCTTTGAGTTCATGCAATCTCTTCAGATTATATACTCCATAGGGTCTACTGGGACTTCCCAGCATCAATCTGATACCACCACTATCACCTTTTGCTAAGGCCTAAGACTCTCCATCTCTCCTCCTCAAGGACTTTCCATTACACAGCAACTCTGATACAATTTTGCACAGGACCATTTGCCCTGAGGGACTTCAATCATGGGGTAGGCTGCAGCCTAAACTACACACTTTGATCTTCCTGCTCTTCTTCATGCATTAGAGGACATGCTACCCAACAACTCCCTCCCAGAATCCAGTGGCTCCCACTGACCTCAGTCCCAACCCATTCCACTCTCTCCCGAAACTTTTCTACTTCTCTTTTCCTTGCTAAAGGTAGTGCTGGGCAGCAGTGTGAGGAACTGCAACAGATGCAAGTCAGGTATGGCCCGGAGGTCAGCAAATGATGGCAGCCTGGCCTGAGTTCACTGTAGGCAGAACCAGAGGCTACAGGAGCATTGAGGGTCTATAGCAGGGGTTTCACACTGCAAGCCAGCATGAAGGGTCCCTGTGCCACCAGCAGTCCTTGAACTCAAGCTGAAAGCTAAAATTCATCAAGTACAAAACCCCTGCCTTCCTGTAAAAAACTACTACCTGCCATTGAAGTTTTCCTCAAATAGCATACTACTATTAATCCACTTTGAAAAGTATGATCATAGAGAAAAGTATGATAATAGACTTATGGGTGTTTAAACCACTACTGTCATAAGACAACAGGACTAAGGAGAAGGAACTTTATGCTGCAGCAGGAGTTTCCTCACAGTCTCACTGCAGGAGAGAAGACCAGAACAAGTAATTCAACTCCCTTGAAGACTAGTGGAAAGTTTTAACCATGCTAGTAGTGCCAGCAACTCTTACCTTACCACCAGTGTGAGGGACAGGGTGTGCAGGGTAGAAGTCCCTTCACTTCAGGGCACAGCAGGGCAGCTGTGGGGGCATGAATGACATGGGTGGACATTTTTCCCCTCCCATGTCTGAGGCAGCAGCAGCTGACAGGAATGGAGGGGTAGTGATTCAGCCTGAGCTGATCCTTTGTGCCACTGTTGTCACTGAGAATTGATGTTCATACACACACAGCCCTCAGCCCACTGCCACTGCAAGCCCAACAGCCTCTCCTGGCTGTGCTTGCTGGATGATGCAGCACTTGTTTTACCTAAGAAATGTCTTTTCCAGGCACTGTGTTCTGATTACAGCCTTTCATCAGGCAAGAGTGGATAACTGAGGCAAGAGAACAGAAACTTGACCTGTTTTATGGGGTTTTCTTATTTCATGCTGAACCTAAATGAGTTTAAAAAAAAGCTCATAACACCTGATTAAGGATAGCACTATTTATACCCATCAAAACTTTGCCCATTAAAGCTTTACCACATCACTCCCTCTCATGGAAGAGTCCAGTTAAGGGCTAAAACTTCCCCACTTCTACTCTTTCAAAATTCGGCTTAACCCAAAGGTAGGCAAATACAATTACTGAGTTGTATGAACTAGATGGAGTTTCTTCTTGTTTTGTGCAAAATTTCCTTCAGTTCGGCCATCGATAGCAGCACCCAAATGACAAAATCTAGTTTCCTTCAGCTGAAACAAGAATACATGTTTATTTACTTAACAGAGAAAGAATTTGGAAACATGGAGAAGCTGAGCAGTTTTGCAGGCTACAGCACAATTTTACTGAAAGAACTTGACTAAACCAGTTCCTCTGCAACCAATACTTAATGACAAGACGACACACATTCATCATTTTTTTAATCTAAACTTTGGCATATAAGAAATATTGAAATAAACTGAGCTGAGAAACAAATAAAATATGCCCAGAGCCACAAATGGGCCTTTTTTTGTTTGTTTTCTTGATTTTTTTCCCCCCACTTCCCACCTCTGCGGTGTCTGCCTGCAATGATTAAGTTGACAAATGAAGTTCTGACTACTAATTAAATTGAAAATAGCAGATATACTGTGACAGTGATCTCTCTCTCCCTCATATATCACCAGAAACAGTTACTGCGCATTGTTTTCCCTGCTCAGCTCTCCCCAAGCCCAGTGGCACAAAGCACAGCAGCTGACCTACACCGAGATGGGAGGGAGGGAGCCGGTGAGTGTCTCCTCTTGCATATCAAGAGAGGAGAGGAGAGTTTCAATGTGTAACTACCAAAGCCTGGAATCTTTGCTGCACTGGTGCAAACACTGGGGGGCCCTGTACTTTAACTTGTCCTTTTCTAGCCTGGCAAAGGTTGGTTTATCTTCTAGGACACACCTCATAGCTCTGGTGACTGTGCATCTATGCATCTGTATAGGTCTGTTTTTCTCATTTCAGCCTCACAAACCTGATCCTGACACCCATATATTCTAGTAGTTCCATATGGGGCAAAAGGCGGTCAACACAAGGAGAAGTAATGGCAGGAAATCTCTGTTATCCATTGGGACAGCACTGAAGGAATCACTTGCCCTCCAAGAGCACAATGGAGGAAAGATATACACAGGCTGCAGTCATCTGTGCTTACACCACCTAACCTTTATGGTCTTTTCAAAGAATTGTAGCCATTCCTTGGACTATATACTGTTCTAATGATTCTTCTCATTCTGTGATGTCTATTTCTACTCCCTTGGTGCAGTTCTTTTCATTCCATAACAGCAGAAATTTGAAAGCCACTCTGAATGCTTTGATTTTAAAGAAATACTTGATGTATATGAGCTGTGAAAATTCCAATCCAAATCATCTCTGAAGTTTATGACTTATAGCCAAAGAAAAATTTGTTCAATTGCTCTCATTGCACCTCCTGCTTTATTGCGATGGTCTATGGGTTTTCTTTCAATATGCTGTGCAGAAGATGACTCTCACAGACAAAAAGGTACAAGTATTTGAAATAAAAATGTCAATTTTACCTATATAGATCATACACACGTATAAAATACAAACATATTTTATGAATAGTAATAATATGTGTTTCCATTTGAGTCAGTTGAGGTTTCCTTTCTTTCCTCATTTTGGGTTAGTTTATTTGATTTCATTATTTAAGTATTCTTTAACAGAATTGTCTTTCTGGTTTCTTTTTCAATCACAATAAGTCACCCGTATGTTTCTTTCCTCATGAGACAAATACTTCAATAATGTTTTCCAGTGTTTCTGTAAAGAAGAAAATTATAGCCAGCCAAACCCATTTTGATTGTAGTTAGTTGACAACATCTAGAACAATGACAGAATAAGAAGCTCTTACCAAAAAACCCTGGTTGGTTTTAATTTTTCATCTCTAGTTTGTTTTAATTTTTATCTTTCAGAATTTCCTTTTTGTTTTGGAAAATGTAACCAGGATTAGCCAGCTTATTTTTGTAAAATACAATTTTTGTTTATTTCTAGCAGGTCTCACGTAACTGAAGCCTTAAGTGAAGCTTTGAAAATATTTAAGTATTTTTAACAAATGAAGGTGCAGAGTGACACATAATCACTCTGACCAGAAGCTCTTTGGGTCAAAAATTATTTTTTTATTTCTTGTTCAACCAGAATCTGACACAACAGAAACTGTGGTGGGCAACCTAAGCAGAATCATAAGGACCAACTTAATCCAACCCTCGTAGGAAAATACCAAGTCACAACCTATGGCTTGCCCTTCTTTTCAGTCTCGCAAGAATGATGGACTCCTTTCCCTCCAGAGAAACTTTTGTTGATATACAGGATAAAAGGTTGATGAGACAGTTGGACCCATCCATGAAAAGTTAGAGAAGTGTCCGTGCTGTAAAATGCCCCCAATCTTTCTCACAGCTCTTCCTAACCAATTTAGTTTGCCTCACTCCTATGCATAGAAATATACTTTGCCCTTTATTCACCCAATTTCAAGGTTATACTCAAACACGTACTGGAAGATAAAAGCTTTAAATAATGTACATTCTCTCATTGTCCTTTTCATCGAGATCACAGGTGCATGACCTCTTCCCCCAGCACAAAAAGCTGTTGTCATGGAAACAGCTCAGGATGCCAACTTGACAACAACTGACATTCAAACCAGGAGGGACACCTTGCCTCCTGCCCTCCCCCACCAACACAGTGCATTGCAGCAGGGGCCAAATCTGCACTGTTTTTCCCTTGTAAGGACTGGGACGTGCTCTGCCATGAGGAGAAGTTGCAGTTGGCTCCAGCCCCACACAGTACATACTGCACCCCAAAAACTTCCTTGGTAAAATGGAACTGACTTGTTAAAATGCTGACACTGCAGCCTGAACAAATGAGCTAAGAAGAATATCCTTTGCCTTCAATGCTTAGTGAGATGCAGTAAGGGGAAGAGGAGGCCACCTTCCTTAATGGCTGGAACAGAGAATCTTGTACTAGATCTCTCACAGTACCACTAAATCTGTTTCTTTCAGAGTGCCAATAGATCACTTTTTTCCTTGAGGAAAATCACTTCAGCACTCTACATTTTTGTTTCCTGGGATAACTAAATGTAGGGATAACTGCACCTATAGCAAGTCTCAGATAAAGAGCTTTCAGTAATCAGTATTGTAATCCATTTTTTTTCCTTATCCTATTTCCAGCTGTATCGATACTGTGGTAATTATTCACCATTTAGCTTTTCTAATTGAGTAATAAATAGTCCAGGAAGCAGCAGATAGACTTCTAGGTAAACATGTTGAAAAAGTGGATGCACATTCCAGAGAAAAATAAACTGAAGAGAAAGGTCTCTTATTTATGTTTTGTCCCCCAGGAGATTTAATTGGAAAGAACTATATAGTTAAAGCACACCTGCATTCCTTGCCTCCTCCATACCTAAGCATTAAAGAATATATGAAATGTCATACTCAACTTTAAAGGAAAAATAAATATTTTTGTATATACATGTATATCTATGTACATATATATATATGTATATAAATAAATAAATATGTATCGTTGTGTTTGGGGGAAGGGAAACAAAACACATACAACAGCATTTACTTTCCTGGAGGCTTGTGCATATTCTTGTGCCTGAATGCTGTCTTGTGATCTCTACATAACCTTTGAAACACAAGTGCATATTTCACCCTTGCAGACTAGCACAACCATTTTTTTGTCATTCCAATTTCATTTCCAGTGCGGTGTGGACTGCGGGCTCAGCAGTCACTGGAGTCTGAAGTGACTCTTGGGACCTCCTCACTGTTCTATATGCAAATGGCCCTGCACCTGGGCAGCCGAGCGGGCTTGCCGACAGTTTAGTTATGCAAATCTGATTGATCGAGAGCATATTGCAGAAGAACACACGCAGGCCTGAGACACTGGCAGCTATATTTCACTGGCTAAATTCCCGAAGAAAAAAAAAAATTAAATGCCAAGCATTTTGCTGCATATTCCTATCAACCCCTGAAGTGCACTAGCGTTTATTTCGGTATGTTTTCAACACTTTGCTTAAATGTTGTTAATGCAATTTCTTGTGCTATGGCTGAATTCACAGAAGGGCTTGTTTTCTTTTTTTTTTTCTTAAAGGCACAAAGACCCAAAACAACAATAAAAAATAGTTACTATGATGTCAGAATACAATAATCTGTCAGTTTGTTTGAAATAGTTCTCCAGGTAAGTGGAGTAAATGCAGTGTTAAAATATAATTAGGTCCTACAGTACAGAGGAGTGCAAAGAAACTGATGTACTAGCACAACTTGCCCAGACTTTATTCTTTCTGTAACAAAAGGTAAAACAAACAGTGGGAATGTAGATTACATACTGTCACCCAATGTCAAAAGCACTTCTTTCTATTTACTAAACACTCTGTATAAAAAGGTAGGGAAGGAAAAGAAAAAATAAGAGAGATAATAAAAGAATCATCTGGGATCAGCTTAAAATAATAAGTTCATTTTTTACTAAACCAAAAAAAAAGGAAGAAAATAAAAGAAAAAAGATAACCCACCTGTGTGTGAGCATGTGGAAACCTCTAATATAGAATATGCTTCAGGCATCAAGTTAATCTCGGTTTATTGCATACAACTGATTTATCTTCATTTATAAATGAGTGGTGAGCCTTGGTTCTAATATTTGCATTTCTTGTAGTTGTGTTTATGTACTCTAATGCCTTGGGGAACCATTCATGGTGTTGAAATAACATGATTTTTGTTTTCTTTCCACCCAGTTTTTCTAGCATCAGATACAGACTATTTTAATACTTGGACGTTAGAAAAACCACTGGGAAGAGACATTAAATCAGCCTTTTGAATCACTAATTTTATCTTTTCTAAGTCACTTTTTGATAGAGGTTTCCAACAACAAGAGTATTGATCAGGATAAATTCAGAATACAAATTTTTATTAATTTGAATTTGGGGTGTTTGTTTGTTTGTTTGTTTGTTTAAAACAATCTCTTCTCAGGCAAGTTTTTGGGTTGGTATTCTATAGCTGAGATCCCAAAGCAGAAAAGAGAAACTGTCTCCAATGGCATACCTAAAGTGACTAAGGCAGGAGGGTCTGGTCTCAGTTGGAGCCACAAAGCATCAACAAAATAAATTGTTATAACAAGCCACTAGACAAACACCTATTAGTCTGGTCCTACAGAATATGAATCCACAGAAACTCCCACAAAAGAATATACTTCCATTGTGAATCAGTGCACAAAGTTCCATACTTCAGAATATTTTTACATAAAAAGCAATTAAAATATGTATTACTTGGTTTAACTGGAAAAGAAAAAATATTTGTTTTTTAATCTCAGAGTTAAATCTGTTTTAATCTCAAGAGGACTGTGCACAGAACAAAATTTCTTGGCAACAGAAAATTGTCCAAAAACACTCTTAGAAATCCTCCTGAGAAATACAGTTAAAATTTCTAGAAAGAAGCCCGAGTTATCTAAAGGACTTGAAAAGCCAAGCAACCCTGCTGTAGCAATGTTAGAGCACAACTTATTGAATAGAAAACATTTCTCTGCACGTTAAGTTGTATTGCCTTTGGCACAGACTCTTCAGCTGCAAATTTGTCCAAGGAATGACATACAGTACACATCAGAGGAGTAATGAAGGAAAGAGGCTTAGATGGGCACTTTGCAGCTGACAAGGAGCTGTTATTGAACCTTGTCTGCTGTATTTAGCAAAAGAAAAAAAGAAGAAAAAAATAACAAACGGGGGACCATCTTTGTCTGTCCCCAAATCCTACAACCATATCTTTAAAATAAATAATTAAATAAATATTGAAAAAAATAGCCATCTGACAAGCAAAGCCTAGCCAGAGGGTCAAAAATTAAGATCCTGGGAAAGGTCAAGTTTAATCTCTACCCACGATGCCCTAGTGCATCCCTCACAACAGCTGACTAACAAAAGGGGCTCAGCACTGTGACTGACAGAATTCTTAATTGTATCCACTCATTCATGACAATTTGATTAAAATATTACGCCAAAGTCTCACCCCCTGTTTGCTTCGATCCTCCAAATCTAATTTTGAATTTTCAGAAAGGAGATTACCTCCACAAGCATGACTGGGATGCTATTAACTTCTACTTAATCTTTATTACTGATGTGAATTTAACATATGTATGGCTTCGTCTCGCTCCTGTTGTTTTCTCTCTAAAGTAACGTCTAGGCAATATACAAGTGGCGGACATTAATTTTCACTTTGATATTCTGTCATACCAAAGCTCATACTTTCATATGAAAATTTAAAGATGTACTGTCTTAATACCAAGGCACAGTTAGACTGCATTAAAAAAAAGTGAAAAACCCAAACACACACTAGCTGCCTCTGGTCCCCACCAAAGAAAAGAAGAAAACCCTGCTGAACAGACTTCAAAGTATTATAACTTTTCACTGTTATCTTCAGCTATATCCCCTTCATTATAGGAGCTGTTCCAAGGCCTGACAAGAACTGACTGATTCTAGTTAATGTCAATAAGGCAATTGTGAAGAACTCAAGCTAGCAGTTAAAATTTCTAAGCAATTTTTATTATTCCCAAATTTATAAAGCTAATAATTGAATATGGCCATTGTTACCTGTGTCCTCACTTCAAAAGACATCTGAATAAAAGATAAGATTTAATTTTCAAGATGCTTATTCTCTCACTTCTTTTCTCCCCACAAGTGAATTGACAACACCAGTTGCAATTGCGTTTACAAGAGTAAACTGGATTTGTTTCAATTTATTTTTATTTTGCCGTCATTTTTGGAGTATTGAACATGAAACAATACTGATAAAGAGACTGAGCCGGAAAAAAATCCACTGAAATTGTTATTTTATTTCCTTTTTTTTCCTCCAGAGGATCATAAAAGTATATTTTTATCTGTTTTTTGCAAATTTTTTTCATCCTTTCTGTCCATGCCTACTAATTGTTATTGCAAAAATAGAAGCAATAAATTAATCTTCCTAAATTCAGACAGAGTGACTTCCTAATTTGCCTGTCTAACCACTGCTCATATCGGCAGGGGAGTATTTGGACTTGATTCAAACTTCAGGGAGGATGTCACCTACAGTCATTTAACATGTATACCAGTTACAAGGAATTGTAGAACTACTTTAAGTGTCTCAAAATCCATAGTACATACAATGAATGATAGGTTAATATCTACAAGTAATTCCTGGAAGAGGTTTCTTAGAATCCTTTCCCACACTTCATAAAACATTTTGCTCAAATAAATATTTTCAGTACTGTTCAGAATTTGTTTTTTTCTCAATCAAGGAAAATACTCTGTATCTCTGTATTGAAACCTATCTTATCAGTTCCCCAGGACTAAAATTATACCCATGCTCAAAGTATTTAAGACACTTCTACCACCTTTGTATATGGGAATATATACATATTCTCTCTGACCTGTTCTTTCTGTTTCTAACACTGTCATGAGACCCAAGAGCCTCAAGTTAGGAGAACGTCAACACAGTAAAGAGCCTCCTCTTGCAACAACTTTGAAGTTTTCTGAAGTATTCACACTGCAGTTGCAGAAGTGCAAAAACAATGACTCAGGAAAGGGTAGATAAAAACTTCAAAAGGTGATAGAGAGCTCTGCTTGTCCCTTACAAATGAACAGTAGAAGAACTTCTGCACCCTCAAAGAGAAGACCAAAAAGCTAGTTTCTTATTAGATGTGCAAAAAAAGGAAAATGTACACGTTTCATCTCTGAGGACACAATGTTTTCCGGGAGCTTTCTGGATAATACCAACCAGAAGCTGAGCAGCACAGCCGTACTGCAAGGGCAGGCTTTGTGGGACAGCTTTAATAGACAGTAGCTTTGTTTGCTTGAGGTCACGTTACTTTGCTTATATAGAGATATCACTCAAGGTTCCTTTTTCTTTTGCCAGATATTTAACAATTGCAAAACTCCATCAGTTTTCCTAGCTGGCTGTCTCTTAGCTTTCAGTAAATCACTGATGGGAAGACATGTACTGGCTGTGTAGGCAGAGCAACACAGGGATCTCTCCCATATCCCATCAGCTGAGGGTCACTTGGCACACTTAACAACACCAACAAATATTCTGGTTTGCTTTGACTCACTCTCTCCAAGAAAACGCATCCCCAGCCACCCATCACAGCCTGCTCCACAGCCTGCACAAGTTTTCTACAGCACAAAATAGTCAGCAAAGTAGTTCCTCTGTTGCTACGGGACCGAAGTATCTAGACCCAAACATAGCTCCTAGGTTTAAAAAGGTGTGGTTGCATCAGGGCAGGGTGATAAAATCAGTGAGTCAATTTCTGACACTGTCTCAAGAATTCAGGTGAGAGAGAAAAAAGACAATGTCACTGAGGAAGGGGAACCCTCACTACACATGGCCCTTGAGGGTCACAGGTTCTGCCTCAGGACTCCCAACTGAAAAAGCCTTCCAATAACAAAATTAAGTCCCTTGTAGTGTTTTACCCTAATTTCGACACAGGTAGTGGCTATATCCTTGTGTTAAATGACATGCAACACAAAAAATGTGGAGGGAGAGATAGACACTAAGAGTATGCCAAACTGCATTTCTCTGATCACGGCAAATTTTCATAGAAGGTGGCAATTTTGTGGTTAGCTGCCCACAATCACCTGAGACATTTCTTTAGAGATCTGAAGCCAAGAGGTCACAAGATTTGGTTCTTCCCATTCTGGTCTTCCCTCTATCTCTAAAATCAAGGGTTTTTTTCCTTGCCCTAGCTATTGGAGTTTTCTTCCTCATCACCTAAACTCATGGAATATTACAGGACCTGCGGAATTACAGCAACAGAAACATAGATAAACACTCAGTCATGCTGGGCCTTGCTGCAGCCAGCAATTACACTAATACAATGCTTGCTCCAACATGCTTGAGCTCTCCAGAAGGTTTCTACACTGCACAACTAGTGGTGAGAGGAGCAATAGTCAAAAGGCTAATGGGAGCATAAATTAATAAATAAATAAGGGACAGCTGCTTGAAGAAATTAAGGCCTAAATAAGGATGCAGAGCATACCCCTATATGGTCCAAATACCGAGCATGGAAGCTGAACATATTGGGGTTTAAAGCTTTATTCCTAAACAGCCACAACGGGACTTTGAAAACTCATTTTTACCACTGTAAACACAGTAAAACTTTACTTATTTTCTGAATTGGAGGGGAGCATCACCTCTTTCAGTACCTTGAGGTTACATACCACTATAGGGAGAATCTCAGGTAGTTACTCAGATATGAAGTTTACTTTGGTCAAGAAACTAAAAACCAAACAAGCTACCCCTCCCTCCCCGCAGAAATCGCTATATGTCCATTCCTGGTGCTGATGGAGGATCTTTGTCAGGAGTTTCTGTCTGTTTGAAGGGTAATACTAAGCAGTCATTGCTTTTCTAAATATAACTGAGAGTTTTCAGTTTATCACTCTGGAATCCAAAGACCTGAAATCAAACAGGGGGGAAAGAGAATAGAACACCCTGCTAAAGTTCCAAGCCCCAAAACAAACCTGACAGCTGCTTAAGAATTCAACCATCATTTGAATAAATCCAGCCTGCTTCTGTTCACCTTATGCCAAATAGTTTCCTGTCATTTTCAGCAGGATTTTTTCTTTTTTTTTTTTTTTTTACCAGTTCACAATGGTCTTCTATTGTCAATGCTGTGAAAAGCCAACAATGATTTAAAGTAGTAGGCTCCTATCAGCATTGTTCTCCTGTTCAGAGGCACAGAGAACAAGAATACATCTATGTTTTCCATACAGTATAGAAAAATGTAATTCTCTGTTTAGTGGCATATCAACAGCTCGTGTCCCAATTCAGCACCATGGGCAATGAATGACAGACTGAGCTGTCCATTCTGACAATGTGACCAAGATATCTGTGGTCGAGACTGCTATGTCATTTTTCCCCTTCCCAAAAAATATTGCCAGAGAAATCTCCTATTTGTATTCCTTTATTTGTTTCTTTATCTACATAAAAAGTATAGATAAAAATGAAATTGAGTTTATTAGACAAGCTGCAAATAATGTCTTGATAGCACAGAAGATGTTACATTTCCTCACACTGCAGCACATACTCTCAATGGAGCACAGACTTCTTTATAATACTAATAAAAATAACTGTAGTCCCCTTCTTTCAACAAAGGTTCCCCCCCCCCACCCCAGCAATTCAGGAGAATATATCTTATTTTCTAGTATAAAAAGAAGCCTTTTCCTTCTTTATAGGTAGCAGGCATACCACAGTTAACAATATGTAGCTGAAGGATGATTAACTCCAGGTACCATAGGTCTGGAACTGGCAATAAAGAGGTAGCTTGGAGCTGTACACTGAAAATAGCATTTATTCAAGAGAAGGGGGGAAATGAAACAAAAGTTTGACAATGTTAGAAAAGAAATGTAAGAAATAGGTTGAGGCAGCTATAGCAGAGCAATGATTTACATGCTGTTAACGTACAGTGGCTGTATGCTGTGCTCAGGACAATATTTAAATAAAAGCAGCGTTAGCCTTGGCAGCTTGTGTATTAACACACTGAATTTATGTTGGCTTCAAGGTAAAGAGCATCTTCTTATTGTAACATATACGGGAATTGCAGCGTGTTGAGAGCACTTTTGGCAGTATATTCTACCTTAAGCAGAGCTTACTGGATTTGTTTCAATTTATTTTTATTTTGCCGTCATTTTTGGAGTATTTTCATTTGTTTGTAAGATGTTGAGGATAATGATAATTTTTTCTTTATACTGCCTCAGACTTAAAACCACTCCAGCAGAGGAAAAACTAAGTTTATACAGGAGACAAAGGAAAGTAGAGATTTAGGCTTAACAGGCATTTGGAGTTGATGGAGTAGTGGTATTCAGGCTGCAGACTTGTGGCCCAAGAGTTTTCCTATCATGCAATGGTTAACTTTATATGAGCTGTGGACTGATGCTGTGGAGAACACAGACAACGGCGATGTCTCTGAACAGGCCTTTTGACACTCTGCCAGCATCAGTGTCATCTCCGTCTTGATCCTCCTTTGCTTCTTACACGGCCCTCCCAAAACTATCTGAGCTGCCAGGTAATGTTGGTCATAGGGGGATCTTAGCAGCTGGCTGTTTTGTGACAAATGACACAGAATCAGCAATAGTACATGACCTTTATGGATTCTGGCTGTCTCTTAGAAGTATGTGAAATATTCACAATGAAATACAAAACCTACTTGAAATTCAAGTTGCTCCTCAGACAATTACTATGGAACCAAAAGACCTAACTGCCCTGTATTGGTAAGATATTTATATTTCTACTGCCACCATAAAGTTCTCTACCTTGTGCATCATTATAGAAAATAACAAGAAGTCAGAGTTTTTTTAAGTACAGGGCCTGTCCTAGACAACTGTCTGAAGTACAGATGAATGACAGTGAAAAAAGCAATCCCAATGGTAGCAATATGATCTGGAGGCATAGTCTTGGAGCTGAGGTGTGAAACCCTTCAGACTCAGTCAAAATAAACCACCGCTACTGGGGAGGGGGATGGGGAGTGGAAAGGCACATAGAATTCAGGCATTAGTCCAGAAAAGCAACCGCAGCATTTGCTACAAACTTCTGAACAAAGCACACTGAATCAACAATATAAGTAAATCATGACATCTTCTGCCTCCCAGAGCAAAAACACTAATCATGTTAGGTCCCTCAGAACATCTGTCATCCTCCACAGTATGGAAAAGGGTGAGTTTTAGATCAACAGACTCAGATTCTTCCAGATCAAGTATAAGGAAGTCAGTGTTATACTTCAAGGGCCTCTTCTTTCATCTGTCATGTCCCCTTCCAATTTAATTGAAAGTAGGTTTCCCTGCCTAAATTTCTTATGCTATTATTTAGGATCACACTCAGAGGATAAAGTTCTCAGAGGATAATGTCCAAAGGCATTAAAAGGCTGTTGTAGGGAAATTAACAATCCCACTAGGTTTAAGACCTCTCCATGTGCTTTAATATATCTGGTAGGACAACAGCGAAGATAATAATAGGACTGGAGTTCCATATTTGGGAGTTATAATTCAATGAGGCTGTACCTCTCTTATATAACTTCATAATATGCCACTACAGAAAGTGAAGAATATGGGCCTGGGGCAGATAGATTTTTTATTTAAAGACATCAGCAGCAGCATGAAAAAGGAAAATTAAAAATTGTAATGGATATCTGCCTCTGCAAGAGTAGAGCAAATGCTTTCTGCATCTCTGATGATTGGAAAGCAACCTGGACTGCAAACCAGGGGTTCTACACATTCCCTCACTTCTCCTTCTCCCAGCAATTAGAAAGATGTCAAAGATTACGCCCTTGCCTCCATTGCCAAAAAGTAGTGATTTAATCACAAGACAATTAACATACTTCAGCAAAACTCTTGTGGAAGCATGGAACAAGTTTCTTATTTAATATACTGCCCAGGCAAAATCAAAACCATAGTCAGCATCAGTCTTTCAATAAAAACTTTATTGCTTTGCCTGTTACTGCCAGAGCTGAAAGGTATGAGTACTGAATTTAGCAAGGAGAAGGATAATATAGAGCTTCAGTCAGATTATAGGTATGCATATAAGAAAAAGACTTTTGATGGTGAAAGCCTAAGTCAGAAGACAAAAAAAGGTATTAGATCCCAGGCATAATGTGTATCTACATTGATAAACGCAAAACAGAAATAAGATACAAATTTTGAAAACCATTAAATACTGAAGCATCTTGCCTTGTGACAGGTTTTCTCATCACCTATAATTCTTAAATCAAGGTTAACCAGATAGTTTTGTTGAATGATGTTCTTTGACTCAGGAATCATCCAAGAAAATTCTGCAAATAGTGCTATGTATGACCAGTAGGGTGTTAGAGTAAGTTGTCACAACAGTCACTCCCAGACTTGGACTCTTTAAGAGTTCGGAATTATCACAGAAAACATCCTCCTCCCTCCACCTGATGACTATTCTGTAGGAAAATGACATAACATACAATTTTGAGAGTTATCAAAATCTATTGCCAGGTCACAAAAATCTAAAAAAAGGTATGAGGTAAGGAAAAATTTATGCAGATAAAGTGACCCCTAGAGTGAATCACAAGAGTTAAGAAAAGTGTTTTCAGATAAACCAGTGCAAGAGCACATGAAGTTAGCACACAAACACAAAGTCCATGCTGATTATAATATGATCTGATTTAAAATATTCCTTGAGGCAAGGTTTTAATAATACCTAAAAAGGCCTGACAGCTCCCTGTCAAGGTATGTCCATGTTATTAAGTTGTAAAGCAACTGTCTTGCTCATAAAACAATCCAAACTGGAAAACTCATGGTGGACAAAGCCAAGGACAACAGCAGAAATCAGTGCTAAGCCTTGGTTTGATGATGTGTTGAGATGTGCATCCAAAGAACCTGCATTAGCTCTGACGAGTCGCATCTTCATGCAATTCATCTTCATCACACTGAAACATGAACAAATAAATACCGGGCAGATAGAAGCTCAGCAAGGAGGAGGCAACACTGACAAGAACATCACTAGGACAAATTTCCCAAGTCACTCCCAGAGCTGAACACTAGAACTGCAGTAAGTGAGAGACAAGATGACGACCTGTAAAAACCTTCTGTCACTATGTCAAGTGAAGGCAGTGGGACCATTTCATGCCTGCATTCCAACCAGTATTTGGGGTTTTCTCCACTCTTCTCTGAGGCAAATTCTGTGTTCTGTGAAAAACTTGCTGTCCTCCTCCCCCATACATTATTTACATGTCCTCATCTGATCTTAACCTACTACTAATCTATTATTTTTTTCCAGGAACTTCCTCATAGTTATGGATTGATTTATTTTGTACTCTACAATTCAGTTTTCCATTCTTCTGTTGATTCTGTTGTTTCACACACTCTCCATCTCATTACTATACTTTCCAGCCTTCTGATTTTCCTTCTTGCGCTTCAGCTCCATATTGTAGATAAAACTGATTTTGCTTTCATCATCTTTTCTTAGGATCATTATGATGTTTGCTAAATGTTTTTACTTTTCCAGTCTGGTGTTTTCAGAAACCTTAAATTATGAAACCTTATATTTTCCCTGGCAAACTGGTCAACCTTCTTAAGATTTTACTATATTTTGCTTAGCCAGTCAGAACAAAGACCTGACCTTGCTCCTTCTGTTATCTGAGCTAGTTGCTGGTTAACCTGTGTATAAGAGCTTACATGATGAATTTCATTAGTAGCCCATCAATCTGATTATTTCCTAAAGTTGCTCTCACGTCTGTTCTGATGGAAGAGCATAATGCTTGAGACTCTGCAATGCACTTAGCCTGGAAGTTTTCCTTGGAAGCATATCTGTCTCCTTCACAAATACTTACCACATGCACCTGCTTTCAAACAAACAAACTCTAAAGGCATCCATGGACTTTAAACATTGCCCAATTTTGAAATATATCACAGACTGCAGGAACACACTGACAGTCTTCAAGACAGTTTGAATTAGTCCACTCAGCCCTCCATGCTGCTATGTCCAGTTTACATGGGACATGTTTAAACTCCATGTGTTGTGTAGCCTGAGTTGGGAGAGGGCAATCCCCTCACCTGTCCCCAAAATATGAAGAATCATTTGAGGCTTCAAAGTGAGTGGAGGATGTAATGTTTCCCTCATGTTCCCATTAATTTCTTGTCTTTTGTCTGAAAATTTAGCCATGTTTCAAGCCCCATTGTACTGCCTACTCTGTAGGTAGTGCATGTGACTCCCTTATGTGATTCAAGAACTAGAAGGCAGTAGAAGTCCAGGCCTCTTCAAAGTCCTATATATTAAATTTGTATTAAATGAACAAGACAAGTCTGCTGACTATAGGGTAATACCCTTCACTCAAGCTCCAGGATGCTTTCTCACACATCTTTATTTTTTCCTTCACAGTCCCAGGATGGTACAGAGCAAGATGTCAGGTACTGTTGAGAACTAAGGGGACAGGGGGAGTGGAGGACTATACAGTACTTATACTGCCAATGACCAGCAGTTGTAATGAGAGAAAAGACAGCTGAAGTGATAAAAGCTTAACCAAAATTTCTGCACATAAAGTAGGTAACATACTTACTTTTAAAGGTTAACAACAACAACAAAAAAGACACTAAGGAGACAAAACTAGGCAGATGGATATAAGTCTTTAATAACAAGTGGACTGGCATGACCCTGGCAACATGAAGCTCCCTACAGTAGCTCCTTCTCTGTCATCTTGGATATCACTTATTTTAATAACACTTCTACTGATGAGAGTAAAACTAATGTAGCATGAAGAGAAGGATGGAATAGAAGGCATTGTATTTGTCAATACGTTGTCACTGTCACCCAGCTTTGGTAATAAGTGAGATATGAGCAGCAGTCTGATTTTCAAAAACACCATGCACCAGCACGTCTCTTCATTTTCATCTGGAAGTGTGGGAGATCAGAAGTGCTGGAAAAAAGTTGTTGTCATTTATTACTTTTTCTCTCCCATAACTTGTACATTTGTTGTCAATAACTTTGTTCATTTGAGATGAGTTTTAGAATCTATTAAAACAGAATATTTGTGTAACAACATATCCAATACTCATGATTCTACCATTACATTGATTCTTGGGTGCTTTCCTTATAGTACAGCTCATGCTAATAACTCTACTGTTATTTTTTCAGAAAGCATAAATTCTCCAATTGGAAAGAAGAATTTGAAAATAGAGCCTTTGAAAAGAGACACGACAATATTTTGCTTCATATTTTGAGAGTAAAGGGATTTGACTCATGATTTTTGAAAATCTGAGGTCAGGAACAATTTGCAGATTGTTTTACTAAACCATAAGTAATAATCATAATCAAAATCTTAGACAAAAGTTATTCTATTGCTGCTACTGAAGAGAGATTTACCTACATTTCCTGGGGATTACCAATATAATAGTCTTTAATAACCTGCAATTGTCAGACACGCATGTTTTATTCCTTCACTTCGACAATAGCCCAAAAGTGCCAAAAGCATTTGCATTTATCTTCAGTCAGTGAAGTAGATGGCAAGACCAGAAGGAGCTTTATCTAACAATATCTCTGGTGCCTTACAATTGTCTTAAATATTTCAACAAAGAGATACCTCAGTGTATTTCCCTGGCTACCAATGATTTGCCAAAGGTCAATAACTTTAGCTTTAAAACCCAACTGATCTCTAAAGCTTTTCTTGCAGCTGAGAGATTAAGCCAGACTCATAAACATATTTATGAAATAAGAGCAAGGGACTTCAGCCTGGCAGTTTGGAATGTAACACCATTTTGTATCTATATTATTTTTGGGATTAGAAACCATTAATTTCTAAAATTGTGCTGTGGAGCATAAGTGGCAACAGCTGCAGCTATCTGCTTGCTGTCTTTCCACATGGACTATTTTCTGTGCAAGATATGCATGAAGAACGCAAATAAATGGGGTGCTACCTCTTTAGACAGGGCATGGCAAATTTAAAATAAAAAACTAAAAAGCATGAACCATGTTTGCCTTAAAATGATGAACTTAGGTGTTAATAAAAATGGCATCTGAAGGTGCTTACACACTTCCTGTTTCTATAATCAATTCTTCATGCACAAACTAATACAATGCCTCTTCTTATTATGTCACTACTGTACACAAAACATTTCATGCATAAAATATTAATCCCAGACACAGGTCTTTGAGAGAATGATTGTACTGGCTAAAGGAAGAGAGAGAGGTTTCTGATTATAGCTCCAGTAATGCTTCCCAGTCCCAAAACAAAACTGCAACTATACTCAAGCTCATGGTTTTCAGTGGCACCAAAAAAGCAAATCTTTGGATTTAATGATATAGAAAAAATGACTGATAATGAGAATAAGAAACACCATGTGTCCCATTCAAATTTTGTCTACAAAGAAAAACAAAATAAACCAAAACCAAGTTACTTGGATTTTCTCTGTCCTTTTCAAAAAACTTACCTTTTTGAAGAATTTAGTAAAAAATTAATCTGGAAAAAGTAAAAGTTTTGATTATTGCCTGCTAGAGGGGAAAAAAAGAAAGGAGAGGGCTAAGGGGGGAGGGAAAGAAAAAAATTACCTGAAAGAATTTAGCATTTAAGCCTTCACAAGATTTTATTGTTGAAAATTGTCTCTCCTTACTTCACAAATTCAGAATACTGCACTGTCCATAAACGATTCATTCAAATACATGACAAAATATCTAACAACAGGTAATTTAATTAGGAGAATCAGGCACCTCTGATCTTCCATTCCTTCTTGATAGTTTTATGGACTATGTGAACTGTGCCCCATGCCAAGGCCCTGCTGCCCCTTGTGTACAGATCCAGACCTTGGCTGGACCATGATACTTTTCACCCACGGTCGACATTTCCTTGTCAATTGAAGCTGTAATAAAGGGGGAGAAAAGGTACAATTATTTCTTGCCATAATATTGAGTCAGAACATGGCTGAGGTTTTACACTATTATGACAACTCCAGCTCCTTCAATTCAGTCCTAATCTCAGATTTACTGTTTGAGAAAGAGACTCATGAAAGTCCTCTGCCTCCAGAATTAATTACTCAGTGCTTCATCCAGACCATTCCTGAATGTCTTCCCTACCAGAACCTCATTTGCTTGTGTAAAGAAAGCTTTTCAAAGAAGAAGTCTATCTGCTGCCAATGGGATGGTTCACCTGAGTAAGGAGTTATAGCATTAAGCATAATAGAGTTCAACAACAGAATATGTTTTTCAATAGATACAACTCTGCTAGCCTGAAAGCGTTCCTGATAATCCCTCTGTGGTGGGTTGACCTTGGCTGTATGTCAGGTGCCCACCAAAGCTTCTCTCTCACTGCCCTCCTCAACTGGACAGAGGTTTTCTGGGTCAAGATAAGGACACAGAGCCTGCTCCAGCACAAGCTTCCTACAGAGTCACAGCCTCCTTTGGGCATGCACCTGCTGCAGTGTGGGATCCTCCACAGGCTCCAGGTGGATCTCTGCACCACCATGGACCTCCATGCGCTGCAGCAGAACAGCCACTTCACCATGGTCTGCACCACTGCAGGGGAATCTCTGCTCCAATGCCTGGAACACCTCCTACCCCTCCTTCTGCACTGACCGGAGTGTCTGCAGAGCTGCTCCTCTCACACTCCTCTCTACACCTACAGTTGCAGTTATGCACCGACTTCTTCCTCTTCTTAATTATGTCATTCGAGAGGCACTACCAACATCAGCTGATGGGCTCAGCCCTGGCCAGTGGCGGGTCCAGCTGGTGTAGGCTGCATCTGATGTGGGGGAAGCACCTCACAGCTTCCTGCAGAAGCCACCCCTGTAGCCCCCCCACTAACAGAAACTTTGCAGACAAACCCAATATATGCTCTTTGGAATATGCCAACCAATTTTTCTCGTCTCATTACCTACAGTCTCCAAATCCTTCTAGACATTTATTTTACTCTTTTTTCTTTATAAGTGATTTTCTCTATCTTCCCCCTTCCTTCTCTATTATTCTCCACTTACTGACCTCTGAGGTGATACACTACAGTCCCAGAATGGTTTGTGGTGTAGTAGTTGTGGTCTCACCTCTGGACTGTGAAGTAGTGCTTTGCACACACAGGCCACAAAAGACCACATATTGAACAGAAATTAAAGGCTGCTCTGCAATACAAATAAACTTACACTGAGAAGAGCCATGTACTACTGGAACAAAAGCAAACACTTTTGCATGTGATTTCTTCAGTATTGGGTGGAAATAATGTCCAATTACAGGCTTTTCTAACAAAATAAATAAGAACTTCAATGGGGTGTCAATTAACTATATCCCAGGAAAACAAAAGGGGGTTTAGTTTGATGTCAATAGGGCTACAGGAATATTTATCTCTGTCATTTATGTATGAAATGATGCTACAAGTCCTTCAGTATCAAGGTGCTAAAAAGTGCTAAATAGCCATGGTCCTTATACAGCAAACTTTTACCATTTGGAATAATGTAGAGAAAATTGCCAAATCTGCACCACAGAATTAATTACAGACTCATCACAAAATTCTAAAATCACAATACTTTGGCAGCTAAGCAAGAGCAGCTCTCTAATAGATTTAATCAACTGTTGGGTAAACCCTCAAAATCGTAGAAGATGTGACATAAAAAGAGAACAATGAGTTTGAGTAGGCCACAATTCTATTTGCCAGGCTTTTTCCTTGAGAAAAAAAAAAAAAAAGCACTTCTTTATTGCATGCATTCTTCAACAATATTCTAAATAAAAGGTTTAAATATAATTTTAAAAATATTTAAAGGTGACAAAAGTCATGCTTACTTTATATTAAAGACTGAAAATAAATAGTTTCTTAGCCTACTAAAGGTGATCCTCCTTGACAGAAGAACTCCTACCAGGAAATGTAAGGGTAGCTTATCTGAAGGTTTTCTAACCGTTAGATGCTATAAATGTCATTCCCTACCGTTGGCACCCGGCTGCCATTTAGCTCTCAGTACATAAAACAAGGAGTGCCCTTTCCCAAATTTGTTTAAATGTCTAAGGCTATTAACTTGGTCTCTCACCTAGTACATTATTTTATAGCACAAACAAGTGCACTAGCACGGCCAAACTCTCTTAAAACCAATTAAAAATAAACAGGACCTGAACAAACTCACTGTCAGTTAGCAAGTAGTTGGTTCCTTTGATAATCACATCACAGAAGGGGTATCCACAGAAATTCGATCATTCCAAAAGTTAGTAGTGTTCCAAAGGCTAGAGAGGCATAGACAAAGCAATTCTGGAGCACAGGAAGGTTAATTTTCTCTCCCTCTCAACACCCAATCCCCTCCCTCAAGAAAGGAAGACAGAACCAGGCCATTTTCCCCTCTAACATGCTAAAGCTTTCATATACCTCCCAGGCATTTTAGAAGCAGTTGTACAGTGTTTGCTTGCCACTTTCAATTAAACATGGTACAGCAGTCTGATGTCACTAGGATCTACTAATAGGAAGAGTTTTTTTAAGAGAGTGCTAAAACTCCAAACAAAGAACTGTCCACAGAGGTCTCAATTTTCTGGATAAACACTGAGGTAGTTTATAGAGACAAGAACAGGGAGAATAATATAAAGCACTGCCTCCCTTGTCTTTAGCTCTACCAACATTTGGTGAATGTAATGTATTGCATATCAGCAAGATCCAGATAATTTACTGCATATCAGCAAAATAACTGACTTATGGGATTCCATAAAATCACTGCTAGCTTTGTACATCTCTTTGGAGGCAGTAGGTATCTGCAGAAGCAAAATTATTAGAAGTATTTGAGACTCTAGTAGATTCAGTCACTACTGTATTTCACCAAGTTCCTTTCTCCATATGCTTTGGTTAAATGGAAGTTTTTCTTGCTGGTCAGCCTTCCATTTTAACATTGTGTTTTCAAGTCCTTCCATACACCTGAAGGGATTGAAAGTAGAAAAAACACAACCTTTTCCTGGGCCCCTCAAAAGGAGGTAGAATGAGCAGCTTCAGGGTGACAGCAGAAATCAGAGCAAAAGTGGGTAAGAAGGAAAGAAACATGGCTTATTGGGAAACTAGACTGGAAGGAAAGGGATAGTAGGAGAAAGAAAATATTTGATAACTAGTAAGAAGCAGTCAGGAGAAAGGGTTCTCAAAAGTCTATGGATTTCAAACCAAGGATGTAATTCTCTCTATCCATAAGAAATCTGAACTCCAGTTCTGTACAAACACTTTCAAAGTACACTAAGGTTCTCACTAGACCCAAATATAGTTACTTAACAAAGTTGTTACTTTAACTAGGTATTTATCAAGTCTATCTATAAAGTTTGGCCCCAGCACCACATACCTTGATCTATTAGATGCTACTGCTTTGACTCGCAAGGTCTTCCAGGATTAACTGAACAGTAACATTATGAAGACCAAACAGCAAACACATCTGGAAGATCTCTAGACCTTCTTGCTCAACAGCAGATAAAAAGTCTGATCAGTTCCTTCCTTTTCCAAATAGTGGAATAATCTAAATAATTGGAAGCCTAATATTATTTTGAATTTTGCAAATGCACAAGGAGTAGAAAATATTTGCACAGAAAGCAATCACAAAATAAACAGTAATAATCTCATTTATATAAAGAAAAAAAAAAAAGAAATATCCCAGTTGTATTCAAAAGGCATAGGATTATCACAACAAAGTCACATTTCCCCATGTACACATTCTATTTACTTTTCATATATAACTAAGAGGCTGAAGGAAGGGGGAATCAATCTCAATTTTATTGATTGTGCCTCCTTCTGATCAGGTTCTCTGCCTCTTTTTCACACATGAATATACAGTGATGTCTGAGTAACAAACAGTGCAGAGCAATGCTGCTTCTTTAAAATTAAGAATCCCCCAGACTTTTTTTTAATGTCATGGATGCTTTTCTACTGCTGCCAGGTTTTATACATCATTGATTTACAAAACCTCTGTTTTAATATTAGATTGACTTGACAGTGTCTCACACAATGAGTAAAATATAAAAAGCAGCAATAGATTATAGTCTTGGCATGTAGACCCAAACATAACTGGAAGTTGGAAAGATAGAGATCCTTCCCTTCCACATAACTGTGTCCTCTTGGGGTGTTTCAAACGTCTCTACTCAGAAAAGCCAGTGAGTGCACACTACTCACTGCTTGTAGCTACTATCATTTCTGCTTCACAGAGGTAAATATCCAGCCTCTTCTGTATTGATTTCTTGGCGACAGAGTGTTTGCACAGAGGCTAAACTAAACCATGCGAACTGTAAGATCTGAAAAGGACCAGACAATACCTCATCTTGGGTCTCAGACACAGGGGGACAGGTCTGCAGTGCTCTGGGCACTGGTCAAGTCCTTTAATTTAGGAAGTGTGCCTATTTGATAAGAGGTTTTGAGACACAATAGAAAGCCAAAGTCCAAGAACATATTTGCAAAGTGTTTAGTCAGACTTTTTTTATGCAGAAACTTTTACTGCTCAGCCCACAGCTTTTCTCTAATACAACTCTCTCATGTCCTAGAAAATTGCTTCCCATTTCACAGATGTCCAATTACTTCTCAGTTTCCTCATTAATACTTCCAAATCCCAAATTTTAAACTACAAATTATTCTAATAGTTCCTCAAATTTTTGTTTGTCCAAATACTAAGAAATTATAATAATAGATATTTTACATAAACCCAGACAAAGAGAATTTTATGTATCATAGAACTAAACAGGCTCAGTGCAAAAAGAATGAAGGAACGAAAAAGGAAAAATTAGGAAGTATATAGATTTATAACAACTTTTACAAAGTTACCCATGAACAACAAGTACCATTTCTGTAGTTCAACTCAACAAGAAATTGCCTACTCTGCAAAAATAGAGCTGCCCTAGGAATGCAGCCAAATCCTGTTCGACCTGAATGAAAAAGACAACCTCCCTATGGTTCTTGTTGCTTCTGTACACAACCAGGATAATCTCAAAAAGAAAAATGGAGAAGCTGCACACTTTACACCTGACTGTGGATAAGAATACAGAACTTTGACTGCAACTGGTGGTGTCTGACATTGCCCATATGCCGTATGCAATTTTTGAATCCCCAGGATATTCTTTGAAAGTTATTACATTTTTTAACAAACGGGTAGATATTTTTCCCTTGTAGCAACAGAAAAGTAAGATTTAGGTCCCTACCTTGATTACATGGTTCCGGGATGCTTTGCCAACATGCCTTTGTAGTCAATCCATGCACCAATTCTGATTTAGGCAAGAAGTTGAAACAGGATTAGAACCACTTTTTTTATCCTTCTACAAAAACCCTACAGCGAGTATGCACAGCCCCAAGCAATTGCATCACAGAAAATGAAACTCAGCTGTGAACCCAATATATGGAGCTGGGCCATCACACATGCAAACTAGAATTCTAGTAAGAATCACAGCAGATGCTGTTTAATGATGAAATAATTAAAAATATAAAAATCAAACACTTTACATGTTGTAAAGGCAATGTCTCTGAAAGTTTCCAGAATGCTTTTATATTTTGATTTTTTTAAGCTGATATGTCTTTTTTGAGATCAAAGCTCAAATTTTGATCAGTTTTGGTTTCTAGACACCTTCTTATTCTGAATGACATTCAAAAATTTAAACTTCTATACAGAATAGTTTTTGTGAAAATATCTTTTTCCATCAGTTGCATCAGAATCTTTGCTTCAGCTTTTACTTTGAGTTTTATTACTTCTTTGTGGATAACACTCAAGTTTCCTTTTCTCCAAAGATTAACCCATCTCCCATGAAATTATAGTATCCCAAAAGAGATCATTTAATTACCTGCAATTCTTCTCTTTTTTTTCAGATTTTGTTAACAAGCTCCTCTTTTTCACTCACAGCTTCTCCAAACTAAAATAAAAGGGGTTAAGTAGGTAGTTTTAGTCATGATGTTTTGATTCCAGAACTGATTTCATGGAGGGTGTAGAGGTTCTGTTCAGTTGTCTTTCTTTTAGTATTAATTCTAAATAATCTACAGTAAAAAACTCTCACAATTTATCACAGTTTCTGCCTGTGGCATTTCCCTTTAGCCCAAGGATAAATCTTTCTAACTCTGGTAAATGTCAGGAATGCTCCTGTGATACAGGTGATCCTACAATAATAAAAATCAACAGCTAAAAGCAGACTTTATTGTATTCATTATGATACTTATAGCCTCTTATAAATTTTCATCTCATTCTTATTTAACAAAGGCTATATGTTACTATCCTCTATGTCATTGTGACCAAAAGCAGAAGACTTATGATATGCTATATACATAATCATTTTTACAGTAAAGGTAAATGCAGAAGTTATCATATTGAAATAATATCTAAAACAGCAAAATGGATGTTAATATTTTTTATATCATTTCACGGATTTGTACCACAGCAAAGACAAAAGAAAGTTAAAGTCCTTAATCATACTTAGATCATTAAATATCAGAATACAAGAGTCAATTAACTGAATATTTGTAAAAATACCTCGGCAATCTGCAACCCACCTCACCTTTGCCAGGATGAGAGCCATCATCATCTTGACAGCTACCAGCAGCACTGTCTTTTCAGTTTCCCAGGTTACTCACAATGATTTTGTTGAAGTTAGTCTCGGCCAGTTTACCAATGTATAAAGTTTGTCTCTTGTCTGGAACATGCTCAACAAAACTTCAGCACATATGGACATTATGAGGTCACATAGCACACATAGTGCCAGGCTAAGAATTGCAGAAAATGAACACTTCTCACCTTCCCAGTATCATATCTTTATTTTCTGGGCAGAAATAGCATTATTTTGTTGTCATGAAAATTACATTAAAATAGCTACACTAACATGTTTGAGCTTCCTTTGAGCTTCCTTTTCCCCACAAATAAACAAGATCCAAAGCTTTCCTTCGGAAAAAGGGAGCCATTCTAAACATGTTTCTCAGGACAACCACCAGACATGTCAAGCAAGAACCCCAAGGAGGAATTGCTTGCTATTTTGTTTCCTATTCCTTAGAAAACATTGCCTTTCTCTCTGCATCAAGGAAACTTATTTACAACTGCAGCTCTGTTGATTTCTCTCATCACAAGGTTTACATAAGAGAGGAATACCTTAGCCCACTACTTTTGTCACCAACACTCACTTTTTCAAGAACACAGACTATGAAAACAAAGCTTTGTATAGAAAAGCTTTTTTTGATTTTTGTCATCTTTGAGCCAGTGCTTAACCATCATCACATTTTTAGATGTGTCACTGGATACTTCTGAAGTATGGAAATAACTGCACTTTCCCAGTTGTGTGTGCAATGTGTTGACTCCAGTCTGGAAAACCACCCTACCAGAACAACTCCAAAGGGAGTATGCAAATCCTTTTTAGTAACACTGTTCACCATGAAACATCAAACCACTATCTGAATACATCTGGGAGATGAACAATAATTTCGTTCTGGTCAGGCTAATCTCTGGTCTTTAGTATAAAATCACAGCTACATGAATGAGATGAGAAATAGAGTATGCAATGTGCAAAAGCCACTTCAATGAGAACTTTCAGATGTGTCTATATTTTACCAATATAATCACCATTAACAGACACACAGATTACAGGGAAATTTGTCATTTTTCCCATAACATTATTTATCAGAAGGCCACAATTTATATCAAAGTTAGTTTTAGAAGCACAGGTTTTGCACTTCTTATTCCACAACAAAAAAAGGGCATGTGGACACTGACTTCAGAAATCTTCCCAGTTCTGGAGTTCAGACGAAAATTAGAGAAACTGATGATTGCTTAAAGAAACCATTTTTTTAATGGTGGTCAAATATTTCAGGGAGAGTTTCTTTAGAATCCAAATATGATTAAAATTGCAAATGTATTAAGAATGTCAAATAATTCAACTTGCCAATTAAGGCAAATGGATGTATCACACAGCACACTGAATCTGGTGAGAATTCAATCACAAGGTTTACTTCATACCACATATGGCTTAAGCATGTTTCCAGGTTTGGGTTTTCTTTTTCCCAGAGCTTTGAGTTTGATGTCACCAGCTGAATATCCTGGAATGCTGTTTGTTTTGGCAGTCATTTCAACAATACCAAGCCCCACCAAAGATATACTTTCTTACCAGTTGTGCCATTGTCCCACCCTCAGACAATATTAACTTTAAGACCACTTGGAATGACTTTACTCTATTGTTATTGCACAACTTGCCTTCGTGGAAGGTCTACTCACATCTCTTGCACAATGACAACACGTTAGATCTTTCATCTTCTCACAACAGACTTGTTATGGATAAAGCAATTAGACAATCATTTGTCCAGTCTGAGCCTTTATCAAAAAGCCCCTCCTGTTGATTCTCTCAGTATTCCAAGTACAGATTCCCTCCCTTACCAGCACATACTCTCTACAGTCTTAGGAAGCATCATCCTGTGATTGGAAAAGGCCAGGTTCAGTTCCCAGCACAACCACCTGCTCTCTGCATTACCTTAAGGAAGTCATTTGTTCTCAAAATGGCCAATGACTCAGAAATGTCAAACCTGGCACTTCTTCAGTGTAGCTTTCAGAAATCATTAATTCAATTCAGCAATACAGTTAAGGTCTCTAACATCTGGGCAGGAGAACAGGGGGTAGCTCCTATAGAAGGGGAGAGGTAGAAAGTCCTGGGTCCCTCAAGCCAGGCCCTCCAAAAACAGCAGCTGTTTTGAGGCCCTGAATCTCTTTGTCATTCTCCTCGACCTATAAAATGGAGACAAGAACATTTTCCTCCTGCCCAGGGATTGTGTGGATAAATATATTCCTGTTTGTGAGGCACTTAGATAAGATAGCTAAGGGAGCTATGTAAGTTGATAGATTCCTTGATCTTAAGGAACTGTACTCTTGAAAGAAGCAGCTTGACTGAGTTATAAATGTCCGTATTATTCACAATATGAAACTGCCAAAAGATAAAAAACATTCTAATGATATTTGAGAGTAGGAACTCCCCTTCGCCCCCTCATACTTTAAGGACTCTGTCCCTTTGGAAATGGTATGCTTTTCAGTGAGGAGGATTCCCTATTGTTTTCCTCCCTATTCTTTATAATGTAAATGTAACCTCATTTATTTATTTATTTTGTCTCCGAGGCCTCTTTTCATCTGGCAAGATAGTGGAGGAGGGGGGTGGAGGAAAGAGAAGCTGAAGGAGGGGGGCTATTTAATAATGTCCTATTAATCGCAGTGCACTATCAGCAGGCTTTCACCCTGTTCCAATTCTTTGATTGCTTTTTAGGGATTAGAGCAAATTTCATTGTCATCCATTGCATTGCAAATGGGTAAATTTAAGTGATATGTACACAAAATATAGATAGGCGGATAGTGCATCGATATATGTGCAGAGTATATACATGCATTTATATAGCTTGTATGTACACACACATACATATAAAAATAAGCTACATCTCCCTGTATGCCATACGAGAATAATCAAATCAAGGCACGGAGAAACTGAAAAAAAAAACCCTACATGTATCATTCACCTGATTTCAATTGTGACTCCCTTTGAACCTCGGCCAAATCATTTTGTACATTAAAAATTGGTCAGGGATGATAAGATTCCATTTTCATGGTTGGTAATGCAGAACCAGTGAAAGAATACAATTACAGACCCCTGAGTAAACTCTGCGAATGTCAACTTGATGTAAATGATCAAGTGTCGACAAAGGGCTGGTGGGAGGGGGGGCAGGCAGAGATGGAGGGGAAAGAGGAGAGGGAGAGACACAAAAAGAGGCTTCAACTTCTTTAGTAGTCTCTCTCAGTGACATGCCAGCAATTTCCCGGTCCCAACCATTGGGGACCCAACCTTTCTGAGCCTATATGGGGCCCCTCGTCTCCCATGGCAGCACCAATATTGCCCACCCCCACACTGTGTTAGAGTTGTGACACAAGTGACCTACCCCTGCCTCCAGCAGGCCAAGAAAAGCAAGCAGCCAGTACAAAGAATTCCTGCAAAACAATAGCACGCCTCCACATAAATCCTGCAAGAGTCCAACACCCAGGGTTCGTATTGAGGGACTGTCAGACCCCGACCCCTGCACAGGGCAGCTGCACAACTGCGGGTGCAAGAGCCCCCAGTGTCACCCCCAAGCTCTCCTTGCCACCTTCCCACCTTGGCCCCACCATTTCCCAGGCCCTAGGCAGCCCTCCTTGCTCCTCTCCACCTTCTCTGTGAGCACCAAGTTGATGCCATAGCAACTTCTTTTCTTTTCATATTGAGCTGACACAGGAATCTGAGGACAAACATTGTGGCCAAGGGCATGTGCAGAGACTCAAGGAGAGAAAAGGAGGCAAAGGTGCTCATCACTCATTAGGGAGATTAATGGTTTAAAATCTCCCAGAGCATGTTCTCTGTATTCCCTTATACTTCATGATTCCCCAAGGAAACAGATAAATCCCATATCTTACAGGCGGGTAAACAGAGGCACAGTTAAAGTAAGGCACCAGCTTAACTGTATTCACAAAACCAGTCTTGAGCTGAAGACTGAGTGCTAGGCTCTTATTTCCTCTGTGCTGACCACTAGCCCTTGTTGCCTCTTGGTCACAATGAGAGAGTTCACATCCATGTCATGGCCACATCTTATCTGCTCCCTCATTGCAGTGAGAAGAACATTGCAGTGAACTTCTGGGAGGAGGACACATATGCAGAAGTCTTTTGCCATTCATGAGCTGAAAACAGGAATGAAATTTCCATTTCTTTTAGAATTATCATCTGGGCTGATTAAAGTGGTTATCAACTTCAGTTGTTCTTTACATGTCGTTTTTGTTTCACATTTCCAATGTTTTTCCTGTGTGCACTGCATAAATTATTGAAACATTATTTTATTTATACATCCCCCTGTGACAGAAATAGGTTCTCTGAAAGCAAATCTTGCCCTAATCACTTTTGTTTTTCTTGGTTTCTCTCCTCAATATTGCCACTGCTTTTGGGTTAGTGAACAAGTAACACTAGTTTGCTTTTGTGGAGAACAAAAAGCACTGTGGGCTGATAAAGACAGGCTGCTAAATTAAAGGTTATTCCAAAATACAACATTGGTGGCTAGGAAACAATAGGCTTGTAAAACTTTTAGCAAGCTGGGTGGGAAAAGAAGATAATACACTGAAGTTAGACAAGATGAGGACTGTCTAGACCCCAGCAGCCCTGCTTCCCATTAAGACCTAACCTCAACACGAAAGTTTCTTGGTTCACAAATACCTCCACAATTGGCCATCAAGAATACGAGACAGTGAAATAAGCAAGCCCTAGAGTGCTGAAATATGGGCTTAGGTTTATATCTTATATAAAAACAGTAGAATAGTACTGTCCATTCCTACGCTGTACTCAATTCTTTTTATACACTAATACATCAATACAAAGCACTGTTACAGAAGCACACACTTAAAATGTTACTTTTTTCTCTTTTTGAGTGCTGTGCATGCCACGCTAATTATAAGCAAAATAAAATTAAACTACAATATGCACATGATCTCCTACTAAAAGCAAATAGCATAATCAAGGTTTATGTAAAGGTGACAATACTTGCTTAGTTGGTGAGGGGTCTAAACTCTAGGTAACTACCTATACTTTAAAATTAGCTCTCCTCAAAATATCTTGAGCAATTCTATTAAAGAGTCAAGTGACGTTTAGAATGTTAGCAGGACTGTTCTGGTTTTGAAGCACAGTTTCAAATAAAATGAATTTTAAACAGTTCAAAACGTTGCAATTTCTCACCTGCACATATGGCTTACGACAAATTTGAATACTGAGTGTTATCTGAATCTTAAACTCTGAACCAGTGTACACAAATACAGTTAGGGGGGTTGGGCACTGCAGTCAAATCTATTTGCTTCTCAGACTAAAATTATTTGAACAGTTATTATTTTTCTCCTTTTCCCTCACTTGACTCTACATTCATGGTTCCCCTAAATGACACAAAATTTTACATTGAATTTTTCCTCCCATGCCCAAAAAAATAGACTGGACTGAACCCATTAACCAGGAGAGTTAAATCAATGCACGTCATCCTTTTTGACGAACATTACTGCATGTTGCCAGTCTTTGCAGATCATTACAGAAATTTAAACATAGTTTGGCTTTACTGCATGTAAGAAAATGAAAACATTTTTTCTATGTCCTACTCATATAATGAGAAAGATCTCAGTTAACAGGGATTAAATCTACATGGGATTCTTATAAAATACAGCACAATCTATTTCAGCAAATGCAGAAAAGACCATTTTTATCTAACATTGCTGAAGCATTCCAGATTTGACATAAAAAAGCCACAACTCTAATATTAGATTTAAATAGTGCAAATTACAGCACATGTTAAATAACTATTCCCTTGTGTATTTATAGCTTTAGGTTCTGAACTTGCTGTCTTGCATATTTTTCGCACAGTCATTTTAAAAAGTTTTCAGTCCCTTCACTGATACTTTATTATTAATAATTAACATACAGTTATTGTTGTCACACTGAAGATGATTTATAAATATTGTTTTGTTAGTAAATGTGGTGGAAGGATTTATTCTTTTAAGACAGTCATATGCCAAATATTTTTTCAACTGAATGGTTTCTTTTGGCAATTCAAATCTATTTTATTTTTTTTTTAGGTTTTTCTTTTTTCTAAATACACATGCTTAATTTAGAAGCAAAAAGTTAAATTAAAACTATTTGCATAAAAATGAGGAAAGATATTATTCAAGTCTCTTTTGCCAATTACATTTTACCACACGTTTGCTAGTGGTTGCTATCCTTTTTATTTGAACAATTCTGAGACAAATTTTTTAGGGAACACAAATATTTTATGGAGGTGAATGGTACACGTAGCAACACAGACACTCAGCAGCATAAAGTAGTAGTCAGTATTTCCAAAGTTAAGCCTGGCAAACTTATTCTAGTCCACGGAAAAATGGATAGCCATTGTTGTTTCCAAGGTGGATACAGCTCCAGACCCAACAGCTGGCCGCCACTGACGTAGGCAGCAGAGGATATCAGAGGGGAACCCCACTGTGGGTTTTGTGTCCAAGCCCTGGCTGGCTGGACTCAGAATTTGCCTCTGGTTCACAGTTAAAGCTGTTTCTGTCGAGCAAACTGATTGATCTAATTACTGAAGGCCTGGAGAATCACCTCCTGGGAGAGAATGAATGTCTGTTGCCGGCATGCAGAATCTCATGGTCACTGCTGAAAAGCAAATAAGGAGTTCCAGTATCAACATGAAGTGCTTTCACAGTACACCATGTGTAATTGAATATAAAATGTCACTGACCTTTGCCCAAGTTTATCTGCTGCTGCATCAGGAGTTCTGCATCCTTTTCTGGGGTCCCCAGCACAGGAAGGACATGGACTTGTTGGAGTGAGTCCAGAGGAGGCCATCAAAGTTGATTAGAGGGAAGGAGCACCTCTCCTATGAGAAAAGGCTACAGGAATTGGGATTGTTTTGCCTAGAAAAGAGAAGGCTTCACGGTGACCTAATTGCAAGCTCGCAGTACCTGAAGAGAGCCTGCAGGAACAGCTTCAAAATGAAAGAGGGCAGGTTAGAATTAGGAAGACATTCTTTACTCTGAGGGTGGTGAGGCATGGGGACATGCTTTTCAGAGAAGCTGTAGATGCCTCATCCCTGGAAGTGTTCAAGGACAGGTTGGATGGAGCTCTGAGCAGTCTGGTGTAATGAAAGGTGTCCCTGCCCACAGCAGGGAAGTTGGAACTAGATGATCTTTAACGTCCTTTCCAACCCCAGACAGTCTACCATTTGTGTACTCACACTGACTACTATAGCTAGAAGAATAGCAAATAAAACCAGTAAGTAATAGCTGCCCACATAAGAAAAAGTAACAAGTGGTTCCTCCAGGCTGAAACTTCATAGATACGGCAATATCTGGGGAATAATGTACAAAGTTTTTTTCTTCAGGTAAAGACTGTCTGAAATGTCTGAAATGTCACTGGCTTGTGGGCCTTTTGACTTTAGGAAGGATATAATAAGTAAGTTTGAGGTTTTCTACATCAACAGAAAATCTGGTTTTTTCTCCTCATCCACATTTCCATTTGAGACAGAGCTTTTAAAATCTAAATTAAATACTTAACTAGTAACTGTAAAATAGTTTTAAATTTATCCTAAAGAAGTGGTATTGTTATAGAAGTACATTCATGCATCAGGTTTTCAGTATTTTATTTCTATATCTTGTTGTACTAAATACACTACGTTCTGCTTGTAATATTCTCGTGACAAGTTTCTCTAGCTGTTTTTAGTGGGGAAGCAATTTTTGTATATATACCTGTGCAGGTGAATACAGGAGCAAGATAACAAAGATAAGTGGATGGGTTACACATCCTACTGATTTTCTTTACTATTATTAACAATTTTGGAGTCAGAGTCAGTTTTCAGTGTCAAATCATTCTAAATCTTTTATATATGATTTAGAGATATATATATATAAATCTTTTATATATGAATGGTGTACAGATATATTTTTCCAGGCAAAATATTCCCCACTTTTAAGAAAACTTAGCAGACGAGTAAGAGATGAGTTGTATGAAAGGATACACAGAAGCCCTTTCACACTGCTTGCAAGCCAGCAGCCCTGGTGCCCTGGTGTTTGTCCTCAACCTCTCAAAAGTAGTGCAATTCTGAAGTGCAACACAGAACCTTGAAGGAAGAAACACTAGCAGAACAATCTCTGTCACCTCTTAAATAATGGGAATATATAAAGGGAATATAATGTATTTAACTCCCCACAAAAAGGCTGGCTTATTTGGAACGCCTACAGTGAGCCACACAGTGAAGCATTTGTAATAGTCAAACACAGAGGCTTAAGGTGTACAGAAAGGAAATGGTCCATGAAAGAGTGGTCTACGGAGTTAAATCCCTAAATTAGGTTCACCTCATGGCCAATTTTGAAAAAAGATTTCAGGTCAGTTTAAATGAATGACAAACCCACTACCACTTCCCTACAAGAGGAGAAAAAGTAATTCATGACATTAGCAAAGGATTGAGGCGATTTGGATACCTCTAGACAGCTAAAGAAAATCAGTTCAGAAAGTGCCCTTCGCCACTGGAACCCTAATAGTCCACACTCACTGACAATTATCTCACCTTTGGGTTTTGTTTTAGACCCTCAGCTCACTTTTCAGGTAGCAGCCATGGCCTGAGTCTAAGGATAATCCCAAAGAGTGGTACGTACAAGATCATCCCAAATTCAATGTTCCCTATCTTACAAAGTCCACCAGAACCATTCCAGGAATGTTCATGCCTCAAAAGTGTGTTTATGTAGTTTAGTTGTACCATTCCTCCTCCTTCACAAGCAGATAGAGACCTCTCCCTGCTGGTCCACTGCTCTCTCCTGAAGATAATCAATAAAAATAATTCTTAATCTCTGTTACAAGGCCTTGAGGTCAGTCTATGTATGCAAGTGACCCCTCTCCAGAGGAGAATGTCTCAAGCCTTTCCAAGTGTCCCTCAGAAGAAAGCCCTTGGTTACTGCAGTTGTCAAAACAACCAAGAAACAGAGTAGACACACAGTTTCCATCAGAAAGTTTCTACTGTCCCGCTGAAGAAGGTGAATGAGTCTGGCTTTAAATTGCTATCTTATCTTAAATGATCATTGCTTGTAGGGCTGTGTCTTCACTCAAGAATTAAATTTTTTTTGATTTTATTTATTTTCCTAGAGTCACCCATATTCGCACAGTAGCACTGTCATATTGCCACATCACACCTAACTGATAAGTTCACTAGTTCAATACACCTGTGGTATCACTCCTGTTTTCCTAAGAAATCAGTAGAGGTACTAAAAGGGAAAGGGTATTTCCCAGATAGGATCTACCCATTCAAATACACTTGATTTTTGATTCAAAACAACCTTCAGGTATCAGTGCAGTCTTTTCTGTATAGCTCATTGACAAAAGACAAGCAAAGAAATGGTTGGAAGGAACTCTGGTGGTGATTTGTTAGTAATTTTGATTAAATTTAGTATAGTCACATGGTTGCTGTTGCATTTTTATCCATGGATAATTATGGAGCCTGCTCATTTTATGAGATGTATTTTTAAGAGTTTATCAGTGGCTTGGGATGAGTGCTCTTTTGTTTAGTGATGTATAAATTTGAATAATAATAAATAACAAAGTGAAAGAGAATGAGGGAAGGGAGAAGACTGAAGTCTGCAAAGATGCTTTGCTATGTATGTCTGCTGCATTTGATCACAGCATAGATGATACAGCAGTGGGCATTATAGAAAGCCCTAATATAAATCAGATTAGATAAATATTAATTGCTATGTACTAACTGTGCACTTTACTGGAGTATATTGATGTCTTCAGCAAAGGCTCACGATATTAGCATACATTTAATGATCAGTCATTTTCCTTTACACAGTTTTAATGTTTTGTCAAGCAGACATCAGAAAAAAAGACTGTGGCAATGTACTGTGATGCTGCCTTACAGCAGCATATGGGTTCACTCCAGCTCTCCCCAGTGCTGCACCATGCTAGTCTCACACTGTGGGGCCCCACTGTGCTTTTCTATGGGGCAGCCCATGCTACAGACACCCTCCAGACTGACACTTCTCAATCAAAGACTATGGGGGGAGGGAACTTGTTTTTGAGGCTGCACCACATCATTTCAGTAGTATCACAGCAGCTAAACATTAGGCATCTTGTTCTTGCTGCACTAACTGTGGTGTTGAGGAACTTTATGACTTTATTGGATCACTGGTAGCTTCACCTAGGCACTTGCTGGGTTTTGCACTTACCTTCATAAAGAGACAGAGACTTCCTCTCTCACATATTTAGAAAGTATTAATAAAAAAATTGTTCCTATTCAGAATCAAACAAACAACTGCATTCACCACCAAGTTAAATTAGGAGGGAAATTTGAGATTAATCATCAATGTTAAAATAATATTGACTTGGGCAATTTTGATGTGTTAAAAACTCTTCTTAATTGTGCAAAAATTCAAAGAAAAGAAGGTATGCAAAAATGAAAAAAAGTCTCAATGGATTAGTTAACATTGAAGAAACCAAAATGAATCTCCCCTCCCCTTCTGTTAAAATGTCATTAAAGCAAGACATTCCTATGGAAAACCTGATTTTGACAAAACTGGTATTTTTCACTGGTAAAAGATCATCTAGGGAATCTTTCTTATGATTAATATAAATCAGTAACAAAGTGTTCTCTTTCAAGTCACTTTGGTACATTTAAAAAAAGTTTTATTTCTTTTAGGACAGTGTAAGGTAAAGTGTTCTGCGACACTGTTATAGTATCACTCAGCACAATTAAACCATTCACTAATGAGTGCATATGTCAGGTGTTTATTTGGGTTTTGTTATGGACTTGTGCTGTGGGTCTGTGTTTTGTACCAGAGGAGTGCAAGCTGTGGTTCAGTGCTGCTGCATGTGTTTCACTGTGGTTGTGTGGCTGTAGGTGCTCATGTCTGGTGTGGGGTGGGCACCCAGCTGTGGTGAGCAACACCAGCAATGCACCATCTGTGGAATGAGTACAGCCTGCTTCTGCCTTTATGTATAAGCATGCAACATGCCACCACACTTCGTAGCTGTGCTGAACGGCCTTAATATATGTTATGACAATGCTGTATTGTGCTCAGTGTTATTGCTGCTCGCTCGGTACTGTAGGCATGAATTTAGCTGTGTGATTATGCTATAATATCACTGCTCTCCACGTTGCCCAGTTGTGCCAGGCTTACATTGTGTGCTGTGTATTATAATAATGCTCACAGTGCTGAATGGCACTTTGCAGCTCTCCTGTGTTCATGTAAGGTGGTGTCGGGGCTTTGTGAGCTGCATTGCCAGGCTGGGCGATGGTAGCGTGGAGGGCTCCTCGCCCGCCTTATGGGGACGTGCAGAATATAAGTTATGTAATCTGCACTTTGTGGTTTTTCTGCATTAATGCTTTGTGCTCTCTGCTGCTTGGTTGTGGAGTATTAATGTCAAAATCTTCCGTGATCTACTGCCATGTGGTTGTGGTGTAGCCTCGGATAAAATCATGGCTTTCCTTAATAACACAGAATTTTAAGACACAACAAAATGTATAGGAATTGTTTTATATTAAAAATGCAGCATAATTGTATAATTACAATATTTGCCTCATGCTAAACAGATTGGCTGGGTTGTTTCAGATTCTTTAAAGTCAGGATGGCATCAGGCCTACAGTATTTCTAAACTGTTTTGCCCGTCTGCAGTTCTATAATGAAACACCACAAATTTTACCCAGCAATACTTGTGCTTTCTAAGTGCTGCATTATGAGCATAAAATTACCAAATGTACTGAATGCACTTACCAACACTGAACTAAAATCCCTTCTCTCTCACCCACAAATTAAGTCTCCACAGATCCTTTTTTACAATGCTGAAGTGATAAATACATATATATTTATTTCTACAACCATTTTAAGAAATTAGAAGGAAACCCACACAGTAGTTTAGCAGTTAATTTACAACAGTACAGCCTCTTGAGGAAGTATGTAAAACAAACACACATCATTTATTTCCCTCATTTGAAATCCCTGCTCCCTGACACACAGACAGACAGACTCATACACACAGATCACTACAGCCCAAATTGGACATCAGAGAAGAAACTAGGACTTCTTTGCTATCATCCATGATTGCCCTGAGGGTTGAGGAGTGGCCAATTTACAGCATGAATGTAGTCTGGGGATACATGAATCATGAATCATGTTTGATGTATGGAAAGGCACAGTCATTCTGAAAGGCTGCAAATGCAGTCATCTGCTTTTTAAGTGAAAAAAATGCTTGCAAAACAAAAACAACAACAAAACTGGAGAGATGAAATACCTGGGAAATATTATTTAAAACACACCATCTTTGCTTTTTTTTTTTTAATTGGGTTGGAAGGGGTTACTTCATTATGCAGCAAATTAGAAAATTCATAATTTATCATTGCACCCAGTCGAAATGCCACCCAACTGAGTCGCACCCCTGTGAAAACCATCACATAGTAACAAACTGTCAAAGCCTGCTGCAGCCGACGGGCAAAATTAATATGCAAATGTATGCAAGAAATTAAAAAGCAGAATTACCCAGGCAAATGAGGTAGCTATACTTGAATTGTTAGAATTATGAATAATTACTGCGAATTTTCTGCTCCTAATATAACTTGTTTTTTGATAAACAAAGACTTAATTATCGAGATGCGCTGGAGAATTTCCGTGGCGCTCATTAATCTTGCAAAAAAAACAAGTCCCTGGTGCCCAAACCGTAATGAAGAGCGCGTGCCCTGAATCTTCAGAAAGATCAGAGGCACCAGGGTGCCAGGGCTGGAGAAAAAAAATGACAGTGCCAATGTCCCCTCCTGTACCCTGGAGTGTCATAACGTCTTCCACTAACTATCAAAGGGACTTATTTATGCCAGCAGCTGAGCTATAAGTCCAATTTACGATGCCTTAAGCAGTGGTGAAATGATCTGTTGATGTGCTATGGAAATGCCATCTTGCAGTAGCTCGATTTGGTCCCAGTGATACCAACACGATGAGGACCCTCCGCTCCTCTGCTAATGGATGCAGCATGACAGACCATAATACACAAGAGGGACAATCTTTTAGGACCAGTCTCAATGGTCCTCCATTAATCTTGGTTCTGCAGCGCTGTGGTGTCCATGGGAACAAGGGCATTATCATAAGCACTGGTTTTAAATGTTCCCATTAGGGATTGTAATACAGAGGAGAGATGCATGGGGTGAGAGGGCTAGGGGAGACAGTCCACTATTAGTTTACACTATTTTTTATGACCTAGATTCGAACCATAATGGGTGGCTCAGAGGATTTTCTCTTCCTAAATAACATAAAGAAAACAACAAAGGAGGAAGCAGCTAAGTGTACAGCATGGTGCAGTGCTGCATGTTCGTCTTCTCTGTTTTTACAGCTAGAAAATCAGCTTGGCCCTGGTGGGCTGAGATAATTTACCATGAGAAAGCAAAGGGAAAATAACCCCAGGTACTCTCAGCACAGACCAAATCGAACCCGCTGTGAGCTTATTATTACTTAAAAACTGGCATCTAAGTGGAAATGACTGACTTTCTGTCATTATCCCTATTACCACCATGATAAACCCAAGCAGATGATAAGGCAAAATTACAAAACATCAGTTCTGGAGCTTGGAGGCTACTTCAAAAGCTCAAGGTAGACTGAGTTTACAAATGCTTCCTTCTCTACACTCGAGTCCCCAAATTTCCTGATGCCTTGACAGAACCATTTCACTGCATAGGCAAATTGTCACCTTTTAAACCAGGGCATCTGTCATTTTTGTACAAGGGTCTTCCACTCAGTCATTCTTACTCTTAATCCTCCAATTTCTCTACACATACAGAGCAGCTACAGCACCATAATGTTTGAATTTCACTCTCACAGCCTGCATTATACTCAGAAAGGGGAAGGATGAGGTGACAACTGCCTCAAAACTGACAGAAAGGACACCCCTCTCGACCACTGGGCTTTGTTTTTCGATCAGCGGGAAGAGCAGCTTTCCTGAGGAGGAATGGTACTTTAGAGTGAAAAGAGAGGAGAGAAGGGAGAGTACAAAAAGGTGTTTCCAATATCTTCCACCCTCCTGTCACCCTTCACATTAGCATGGCCAAGAGAAGTGTGTTTTCCCCACATATTCCTGCCGTCTACTTCCCCAGCCTCCCCCTACAGAGGGGTGACTGGTACACCAACATGGAGTGTTGGGGGCTTCTCCAGCAACTTGTTCCTGGGGTAACAGAGCTGGAGGGGACCCAGAAAGCAAAGTGTTGCCTAGATCTGAGCATGTTACATCTGACTTAGCATGCTGATAATTCACTTCAGTGGTTGTCTATTAAAAAAGGGGGTTACTACAAAAGGAGCAGTAATTGTGTCTGACATGGTTGCCTACCTTCATGCTGCTCATCAAGCAGGACAGCTGCTAAAGTTCTTACCAACATAAACTTTTCATTTCCTCCTAGGGATGGGGGAGTTTAATTTTCCAGTCCTGCTAGTACCAAGGCAAGGTTCATACAGAGCATTACCCAGTTACATGTAGTGGTGTCACAGCACTCATAATGACTGTTAACCCCCTGGGTTGAGTCATGCACCTGCTGGGGCAGAGCCTCGGGTCCCAAAACCTGATGATGTGGTGCTACCAAAGTAGCCTCTGTCTCAGATCATCAGATAAGCAGTATCATGCACTTGTTAACACTAAAACTTCCTTTTCAGCTAATGGCCAGAGTGTAAGTCTCAGCGTTTTAGGATGATGAAACCTCAGGAGGAATAATTTTTTGTATGGTACCAGCTTGAGAAAAGAAACAAAATTTCCTTCAAGATAGGTTTCTTGTTTTACCAGAACACTTCAGGACCAATCACTGACTCTTTTCTCTACCTCCTTCATGCCCATGCATTTAATCATTTACAACCGAAAAAAATGATGACGTTTGAAACTAAATTTCTTTTTCCTCTGTTGTAAAGAGTTGGAAAACCCACACAAAAACTGTTGATTGTGTTGAGAGAGACAATTTGCCTCTCCAAAAAGTCAGAAAGAAGTTTCAGGAAAGAAAAACAATTTGCAAACAGTGCAGTGCTTGTAGTAATGTGAAAATGTACCTTACTACACAGTTCATACAGCAGCTGCAGGGGAATGTAGATGGAGTGTGGAGAATGGACTGTCCAATAGTTACTCCTACAAGGAACAAAATAAATCCTGGTTCAGACTTTGCCTAGGCCTAATAATATTTTTCACTTGCATTAGTTTATTACTTTTAGTCATTATTTGCACAACAGAAACTGACATGAGAAAAGGTTTCAGTAATTCACTGAAATGTGAAGTCACTGTCACAACAAATTTTTGTCCCTTTAATAGAGGCTCAAGCCTCAGGCTGATTCTGTCCCAGACGTCACACCAAAAAAGGCAGAAGAGATCCAAGTGTGCAAGATAAAATTTATCATTATAGGTGGCCAAAGACTGCATGGTTTAGATTTTTTACAACCAGTCTTTGCTCTGAGTGATTTGGAATCAGGCTATAAAATATCCCCTGCAGAGTCTTGGGGCACCAGTTGCAAAGAGAACTCCTGTCCTCTTTCCCACAATTACCATATCTAGGCAACACATCAGAAAAAGATCTACCTATATAGGTATACATGTGTGTATTCATGCAGATATATATGTATGTTCCTGACAGATATGGGTGCATAAGAAAGGGTGGGTATGGAGGATAGAAGAGGGCTTCTCAAAATGCATGTAGCACATTAGCAAGTCAAAAAGTCAGAGGAATTACCTTCAAGTGGAAGAGACTGAGACTGTGAGAAGGTAAGCAAAGATTTTAGGTCCATGTGGACAGGTTACCACTCGGATTTATACAACTCCAGGACTCTCTCAAAGAAATGTAAATTTTTTCAATCCAGGTCACTGTGCTACCACGGCAGAGCAGCACACACACCACGTGCACCTTTCTGACACAACAGTTGTTCAGCTTACTACACAAATCCCAAAGGAGACTAACGATTTACTGTATTTAAATAACAAATATTTTAGGGTAGAAGAGCTGTGCTTCTAGTTGTCAGCTTGAGGATCTTTACAGTGCTGAAAAGGGGGAAAAATGTACTTAGATTATTCCTAGTGACCCATATACCGCAAAACATCTGCCGACAACATGGTTGGCTTCCTGCCCAAGTTCAACTATGAGCTGTCTCCAGCTGATCATCCTTGCCCTCATGATAATCTGGAGAGTCCGCAGCAAGCAAAGGAGATAGTCAGGGATGCAAAAAGCGATTTGACCAGTTGAATAAGCACAAACTTGCATAAACATGAACACGCATACCTCTAACATAAACCTGACCTTGAAAAAAAGTGCTATCATCAAATGCTGTCTTCAGATTACAATTCTTTAGGTAAGAAGAACTCACTGGCATGTAGCATGGACCTTTCTGCTTGAAAAACTTGTGACGTTTAAAATTTTAGGTCTTAGAGATATGCATGCACACTATAATTAGAAAAAGTACTGGAAACAAAAAAAAAGCCCCGAGAAATACCTTTTGTACTATCGAGTTCCACCATTGTATTTAGTACAGAATTATTCTCTTTATAGAGATAGAAACAATATTTCTAGAAGCATTTGTGTTCCATCCTTCTATTTGTGTCTGAAATGGTGTTACCCTGTCATGTAAACACATTGATGTAGCTTGACTGTCAACCTCCCCTTTCATTGTTCGTGGTTGTTTCTTTTTTTTTTTTTTTCTATTATTTTTATTCAAATCAGTAATTATTCCCAACTTCCAAGTTTTTTGTGCTTTCTTTGCAGGTAGGGAAGGCTCCCAGCTGGACCCGTTGTTTGCGAACAGAGAAGGACTGGTGGGTGATATGATGGTTGGAGTCCATCTTGCACATAGAGATCACAAAATGATAAGAAGTCTTGATTTCTTGGAGAAACAAGGAAGGGGGTCAGCAGAACTGCTACCTTGGAATTCCAGAGGGCAGACTTTGGCCTCTTTAGGAGACTGGTTGAGGGAGTCCCTGAGGAGTCAGTCCTGAAGGGCAAAGGATCCAAGAAGGAAATCCCAAAGGCACAGTAGCAGGCCATCCTCATGTGCCAAAAGACCAGCTGGCAAGGAAGAAGACTGGCCTGAATGTACAGAGACCTACGGCTGAAGCACTGAAAAAACAGGAGAGTTTATGTCCTTTAGAAAGGGAAAGCCATTCAGAAATACTACAGGGATGTTGTGAGGCTATGTAGAGAAAAAACTAGAAGAGCCAAAGCCCAATTAGAACTTAATCTGGCTACTGCTATGAAAGACAATTAGAAATGTTTCTATAAATACATTAGCAACAAAAGGAGGTCTAAGAAGAATCTTCGTCCTTTATTAGATTTGGGGGGAAATGTGAAGACAAGGAAAAGGCTCCAGGTACTTAATTGCTTCTTTGTCTTAGATTTTAATGGTAAAACCAGTTGTTCTGAGGGTACCAGGCCCTCTGAGCTGGAAGAGAGGGATGGGGAGCAGAATGAAGCACCTAAACTCAGGGAAAAAATCGTCAGTGACTTGCACACTGCTTAGACACACACAAGCCAGTGGGGCAGGATGAGATCCACCCAAGGGTACTGAGGGAGGTGGTGGAAGGGCCGACCAGTAGTTCTGGTCAACTAGGAAGGTTGACCAAGGTGACTGGAAGTTGGCAAATGTGACACACATCAACAAAAAGTCCCAGAAGGTGGATCCAGGGTCTGTAAATCTGACCTTGATGCCAGGAGTAGATAATTTTCAGTACCATCACAAAGAACTGAGGACACACAGGTATGAAGGACAACCAGGGGATCAGGTCTAACACGGGTTTGTGAAAGACGGATCCTGCTTGACCAACCCAATCTCTTTCTATGACAAAGTGACCTACTTAGTGGATGAAGGAAAATCTGTGAATGTTGTCTATCTGGACTTTAGTAAAGTCTTTGACACCCTTTCCCACATCATTCTCCTGAAGAAACTGGTTGTTTATGGTTTGAACAGGATAAAAGTCTGGCTGGATGGCTGGGCCCAGAGATTGTTGGGGAATGGTGCTACATTCAGCTGGTGGTTGATCACTAGTAGTGTTCCCCAGGGCTCAGTAATGGGGCCAGTCCTGTTTAATATCTTTATAAATGATCTGGATGATGAAACTGAGGGCACTCTCGGTCAGTCTGTGGAGTTGGGTGGGATTATGGATCTGCTGGGGGATAGGAAGGCTCTGCAGAGGGGATCTGAATAGGCTGGATCAATGGGCTGAGGCCAGTTGTATGAGGTTCAATAAGTACAAGTACTGGGTCTTACATCTGGGTTACAACAGCCCCATGCAGTGATACAGGCTTGGGGCAGAGCAGCTGGAAAGCTGCCCAGTGGAAAGGGTGTTGGTCAATAGCTGAACATGAGCCAGCAGTGTGCCCAGGTGACCAAGAAGGTCAGTGGCACCCTGCCTTGTATCAGAAGTAGTGTTGCCAGCAGAACCAGGCAAGTCATTTTCCCCTCTCTAGTCAGCACTGATGAGGCCAAACCTGGAATCCTGTGTCCAGTTTTGGGCCTCTAACTACACCAAAGACATTGAAGTGCTGGAGTGTGTCCAGAGAAGGGAAACAAAGCTGGGGGAGAGTCTGGAGCACAAGTCTGATGAGGAGCTACTGAGGGAGCTGGGGTTGTTCAGCCTGGAAAAAAGGAGAACTGGGGGAACCACATTACTCTCTACAACTACGTGAAAGGAGGTTGTAGTGAGGTGGGAGTCAATGATATCACTCACAGGTGATAAGCAAAAAGACAAGAGGAACCAGCCTCAAGTTGCACCAGGAGAGGTTTAGATTGGATATGAAGAAACATTTGTTCACTGGAAGGGTTTTCAAGCACTGGAATAGGCTGCCCAGGGAAGTGGTGGAATCACCATCCTTGGGAGTATTTCAATGATGAGTAGATGTGGCACTTAGGGACATAGTCTAGTGGTCAGCTTGGAAGTGTTAGGTTTATAGTTGGACTCCGTGATCATTTCCAACCCATATGATTCCATTCTATTCTATTCTCTATCCCTACATTCGGGTACTCATTCTCCTTTTTAAATGCGTCAGATCGCTTAGAACACAGCCATAATCATACCTGATATTGTTCAAATTAATAATCACTCATTTGTGATCATAAGGGGTTTTTTTATACCTTGTATTAAAGATATAAGAAACCTTGTCATGCAATTCAGAAAGACATACGGCAGTCTCTCATTTTAGTGTTACCAACGGAGAGTACTTGTAATTCTGTTGCACTTTTTACTACTATTGTTGTATGACTATTTTTTCTGCTCAGTAAAGGCCAAAGGATACTGTGACTCAAGGGAAGGCGAGGGTGCTCAGCCACCTCTCATTACAGTCTTTTCTGGCCCAGCAGAAAGCCTTGAAGATTCCTCTGAAATTACCGAACAGACAGTTCCTGTACTTGGGTGAAGGCTTGTTACGCACAAACTGTTTGGATGATTTAAAATACAAGTATATAGAAATGTAACAGAAAATGTAACAGCAAGCGACAGAAAACATGATCCCTTAGGTGCCGTAGCTGCAGGCTTAGTGACAGATGATGCTGCAAAATGGCTTCAAGATGGGATATTTACAAAATTGCTTTATGAGAATTTTACACTGCTAATCACAAGGCTCTAATAATAAGTCTTCCCTTATTAATCGAAATCTAAGCACTAGCTCACATTTTCAGACATTGTCTTTCTTAAAGTCTGTTAAAAACTTGCAATCTTCCTTTTCCATTTCTAAACCTGACTTCACATCTGACAGTTTCAGAATTGCCTTAGCCCTCCTCAATATACTAGACACAGAATTCCTCATTTGATTAATTCTAATAATTTTTAGTCATTATTACTTTTTAACATATATTGGTATAGCAGATAAATATTATTTATAACTTTGATTTGTATCCTGTTTGGATTGTACAATCGCAGGGCTATCTTGGCTATCATTATTGTCATATTGTTTTATACTGCTCCTAAAATTAAAATCCATTCTTGTCTTTAAGTGTTTTATTGTACTTGTCTTTCTTGCTTTGCATTGCAGAGTCTGTGATTAATTCTGTTAGCCAAGTGCATATGGCCTACTTGGCTATCATCCATTATCTTCATCACTGTTGCCTCAAAATGAGCACTTTATTATTACCTTTTTCATCTTTCCAATTACCAGATGTGCTTTTGCATTCCCATACTTTTCCTACTAGGCTGAGATCTACATTTAGAGTAAAAGTCCCAGCTCATTAGTCATTGAAGATTAAATGATTTTTCCCTGGCTAAATACAGAAAATTTGCAGGTCAGTTCCAGTATTATAGAAATACATAAGTTTTGAAAAACAGAATAAAGAATATCTGGTTGTTTCTCTAGAAAGAAAGCTTCATTTATTGTCAAAAAATTGGTAGTTCGGAAGAGGATCAGATTTAGATAAAAGGAAAATTCCCTCTGCATATCCTGTAACTACATTTGATTCAAGTATCTTTCTGAAGCCTCAGAAGTCTTATCTAAGCTGAGGTTTGCCCATACCTGCCTATCCTATAACTGTGATTTCCTGGAATGCATCCCCCACCTGACCCTCAACTAAAAAAAATAAAAGAAAAAAAAGGAAAAATACCTGAAAAGCTTATAAAAAAAGTCTACAAAATGCTGGCAGCAGCATCTCTCACTGTAAAAAGCCTCTTGCAAGGTTTCCATTCTAATTTTTAAGGTTCAGAAAACATAGTCTGGTTCAGTGTGCCAACACCTGAACACTTTTCTGACTGCATTCAAACTCCTAACCAGGCAATGTTCATTTAACCACAAGGTTAGCTGAGCTAAATGTGGCATACAGTAAAAAATCTTGACAAAGTAAGGATAATATCTCTTTTGTTGTTGTTCATTTCATTTATATAATTTGAAGAAAATACCTACCTGTCTACTTAACACCTCAGTCCACTCCAGTATTATTTCTCTAAATGTCTTAAATACAGTTAGAGCATTCATCTTTTTATAGTTCCATTATTGAACATTAAAAAAAAAAATCACTAAAAAAACATTTTATATAATGCCACAAACTCATCTTATGGCATAGGTATTTCTAAAAGCCCATTATTTTTTTCTATGTAAGATCTTCGATTTAAAAAAGTAATGAAATAAGGGAATATCTCACTCTCAAACCTTTGTACTGTAAATCTGTTTCTAGGCAAGGACCTACTCATTGCCCCACAAAGCAATGTTGGAACCAGACCTGTTCATGACCCTGGGAAACATAAGGGAAATGTTATAAGATAAGTAAGAGAGGAAGCTGGCAGACAGAAACATGCTAGCTTCTGTTTTCTGACCTAAGTATGCTGCTTTGGGCATTTTAGAAAAATCTGTTAATAATCACTATGAATGAAGAAGAAAACATTGCAACATGAAAAAATCACGTAAAGGGGTAGAAGAATGTAAGCTGAAATGTTCAGAAATTATTAGAGTTACAAGTTTCAAACCTCCCTCAATATTCTGATTTTCAAGGGGCAGGTATGTATTTCCCAAAGCTTGAGTGCCTGAATAAAGGCAAGCAGAGCACTAGAAACATAGGTACTCTGGTTCACCTTTGAGAGTTGTATAGTCCAGGGTAGGTCAGAAGAACTGTTGAAGTGCTGCCACTTACAAAAAAACTTGCAAGGTTCTTTAGCGCTCTGGCATTTAGCCCAAGATTTTAAAATTATTTTGGGGGACTTAATTGTTCAAGTAGCACGGTATAATTAGCCCATCTTATGCTGACCACAGCCCCTAAAGATCAGATTCTTTAAATTGCCCCTTTTTGAGTAACTCAGAATTGAGGCTACCTTCTTCCCCTAGAGAAAAAGCTTTGCTCCTCAGGCAAATTCATATCCTTGATCTCACTAGATCTGATGTTTATACCTTTATGCCTCTCTATAGCCTCTTACTCCAGGCATAGTGACATTTACATCAACAGAGCTCTGCCCAAGTGTTGTGCCGTAGTGGTATATCCAGACTTGGTTCTTCTGTGCCTGCAGAAGTAAAAGGTATCCCATATGTATTAAGATGACAGGGCAATGTGTTGAAAACTTTTACGTATGAAGAATCTTAAGATACAAGATCAAAAAAGATTGCAGAAATTATAAATGTCATTTATACACTGGCAGGTTAATATCATGGCAATGTCTGGATTTTCATCTAAACGTCACCAGGAAAAGTTTGACAAGTCTGGGATAATATGGCTTGGCTATTTCTCTCATTTGGGCTGATATTTGCTTGATCTGCTCTTACCTTAATAAGTTTGCTCTGAGCAGAAGAGCAACTCTGCATCTTCCCTCCTGGCAAAAGATACACAAAATACCTTTTTATCTCAATGAACAGTTTGCACTCTTCTGCAAGAATTTGAAACTTGCTATTGCTAAAATGTCCTCTCTATCTTTTGGTACTGTGATTGTATTAGCAATGGCAGATTGCCTTTGGTAACCCTTTGTTCTGAAGTTTTAGTAACAAAGCGTCTGGATACAAAACTTTGTCATACTATGTTTTGAAGATTTTGTAGCAGCAGAAAGCAGAGTGTGTCTGCAAGCATTTATAATGGAGAAAAGCTAAGTGATAAAGTGCACCTTTAACATAATGACAGTAATTCAGTCAGACAGTGAATGCTATTATACCCTCTTTTAAAGACTAAAATCAGTCAATTGAAATGACAATTATGATAATTCTCATGTAATGAAGATTATTTTGAAACAAAAATCTTTTTTGTTGTTTGTGCTTGTGAATATGTGTGTATTTACCGGACTCAAGTAAAATCTCAAAATTTTGCTTGACTGGAAATTTTATACAAATATAATAGTATTTTCTAACCGTTCTGTTTGTTTTAGTTGATATTTAGTGAAAATTGACTTCTTAAAAAGAAAAGAAATCATAGAATCATTAAGGTTGAAAAATACCTCCAAAATCATCTATAAAGATACTGTGGTGAAACAGTCTGAGCATACAGTTTGGAAAAATGGGCAGCCTTATAAAAGTAGTTAGTTTGAGCAGTCTTAAAATATGATATGACTTCCTCTCCAAAGCAGCCAGTGCATTTACCCTGTGTTTTATCTTAACTTTCTAAAGGAAGACACTGTGAGCTTCTAAAAACCACATGGACAGTTAATAGTGAACAATAGTTCCAGCAAACGTTATTCTAACTAGGAGTCAGTCTATGATAGGTGGCCTGTCATAGTCATCTGAGTTGAAAGAGAACATACTTATCATCTGAATTTAGTTCTTATGTGGGTTAAATTTTCAAAGAAGTCTAATCCTACAAAACTGCAACTAAAGTTATACTTTTCTTGGGGTCCTTTGAAAAATTCGTTCTGTTTTAACAAATCAAGCACTAGGAACATTGTACAGCAGAAGTAAAATAACACAAAAGCCGTAACAAAGACACACATATACAGGGAGTTCAAATGAAAAAGAGGATAAGGAAAAGATTTGCTGGGGTAAAGGGGGTGATAAAGTAGGGAATAAGTACAAGACGTCCATAAGCAACTTGCCTCCATGGTCTGACGTGAGTGTTACATAGAGCTCCTGCACTATGAAACAGTTCTGACCTAAAATACAGAAAATATTAGTATTAAAGTTACAAAACACATTAGAGGAATACAGATATACTTTAGTCAAACAAGGAAGATGCTTGTTGGCATAATATAGCTACATATTTTGTATATTACTCTCTGCCTCAATTGTTCTGAGTCTCATAATGATACTCCTTACCCACTTCTGTAAAATACTTCTTAGGAAAATTGATATGTAAATACTGGTAAATTTTTTTTGTTCAAGCTTTTTTTACTTTTCATTGCTCAGTTCATTTCAAAATAGAGAACTAATGATGAACCTCACAGAAAAACCCCAAGAGATTCCCTTAAGCCAGGTGACACTTTACCTGTACTGTTTAGCAACAATAAAGGATGCATTTCTTCTTTGTTGAGGGATGGTAATTAGGATCAGGTGAATTTGTACTTTGCTTGCAGAGCTTTATTCACGTGAACTACCCTTAAAGTGGAGTTCATATTAATAAAGCTGGTTATTTCTGGTTAATAAAGATGGTTATTTCTTCTTAGACCTGACCTAGTTCTAATAATTTGCCATTCAAAAGGCGCAGAACTTAGATCTTTGCAGGAAGTTGTTACAATTCACTGTGAACAGTGGCCTAAAAGGGCTGCCGTATGCAGTCAAATACATTGGCACAGTAGGGAAATGTGATCTTTTCTAAGGCTATTATTCTAATCATTTCATCTAGTCCCTTGTCCAAATATAATATGCATTGGCACAAAGTTAATTTAATTTTTTTTAATCCCTGCAACAGTACAAAACCCATGACAAAGCAGGGTGTCGAACATGTGCTTTCAGGAAGTCCTTCATTGCCTGTTAATTGTGTATTGCAATTGTGTCAAAGTGATCTAGATGACATTGCTCTGCTGACTGTTTTGTGGTGCTGTTTAATAGCTGAAAGGCCAAATGCAGTACCTGGCATTCACTTTAAATATGCCTTAGATACTGAGTACAGTTTCACATCACAAAACACAGTTCAGTGACAGAACAGCTGATCGTACCCTTAGACACACTCTTGTTTCCCAGGTTTTTTTAACTGTCTTGGCCCTGATCCTGCCAGCAAACTTCAACTTTGCTCTGCATGAATCCCTAACTTAGCAGTGAGGATTTCATCTGGAAAGTTTGCCAGAGTGCTTTCTCAGGCTTGCATCCACTGCAGCACCATGGCCCCAGAACTAGCTAGTGAAATTTTGGGGCAGATTTTAAAAGTTGCGTCTAAATCCTACAGGTCAGACTCCACCCTGGTTCTTACATCAGCAATCACACATGAGAACTCAATTGGCTGTCCTTCTTCTCCTTCTCCCTCCACTCTTCATGAAGCAAAGGAAAAAAGTGTTATTCTTTTCGCCAGTCCAGAAAGCTGCATCCTATCTGAAGGTCTGACACAAGAGATCCACAGGAGCAGACTGAATCACTTCCCTTCTTCCCGTCTTTAGCTGGTGACTAATACTAATGCTGAGAACCCCGGAGACACGCGCACTCAGCAGTTGTTTCAGTGGAAGTCAGGTGCTCAAAATCACCAGCAATCCAAGCCCATGTGCTCTCCCAGCATTTTTTCTTCAAGGCTCCTTGCAAACGTTAATTATTCCTCACAAAATTCCTGAGAGGTATCCCTACCCCTATAATCCTGAAGGGAAAATTAAGGAGACAATTAGAGCCTTGTAATGAAGTAACATCAGATGACCTGGAGCCCAATCTGCTATCTGGGTCAATAGATAATGCCCTTGGACTGACTAATTGTAGGCACCTAATTGTATTAACACACAAAAGCAGCAATTCACTCAGTGGTAAAGAAGTGATAATCCAGCAGTCTTTCCCTCTTGGAAAATTACGTCACCTCAGGGCTCTGATTCAGGATCCCCATCAAATTGAACTGTGACAACTAAAGAAACTGCTGCTGCTACTCTTATCACAGCTAAATCTGAACAGCCCTACTGAGGAATGAGACAGCAAATATTCTCCCTTATTAAAGATAAAACATAGCATTGCACATTTTCTTGGAAAAATTCTGTAAGCCCAGGACTGAAAATGGATAATATGTTATCTTCAGCATGTGCAAGAAGATGGAACAGGTCACTGCCCATTTCTGCCTCAGTTTCCTCTTTATTGAAGAAAGTGTTAGAACAGGATTTTAATGAGCAACTAAGTGTTCAACTCCATGTTGAGTTGATGGCTTGAACACTGGCTGATCATACAAAGCAGCTTTGAAATTCCAGCCTGGAAGTCAATAATTTTTTTGGGGAAAAGAGGACACTTCACTATCATGCTTAAGGCTTACTACTGCTAGAACTGGTCTAAATAATTTCGGCTGAGATAAACAGGTTTTAATTTAGGGATTCTGGTAGAGTTTATTTCTTTACTGCTATTGTTTATGAAGTTTATCAATGCAAAAGCTCTAGTATTTCCATGGAAAATGTCAGCAAACTTAAATTTTGATCAAATGAGAAGTTTCTGAAATTGAATCACGCGGAAACTTGTATTTTGATTTTTTTGAACCATTGCGTCATGTGGAGAAAGATTGAAACTGCCTGAAGGACTAAAATTCACCAAATAGTTCTTGACAATAATTAAATGCATTTTCTTATAGGAAATATTGGTTCCACTACTATACGCTTCATGCTTGAAAAAATTTTTTCAGCCTCATATGTTTAGAATTTAGTTTTTTAGTTATTTCCCCTTCCTCCCTCACATATTACTCCTGTCTCAGAAGTTCATGTGTATTTTGCTGTCTTTGAAAAAATGTTTAGGGACATTTCAAAGAAAGAAAAAAAAAAAAAACAACACCAAAAGCCGAAACCAAAACCAAACCTCGGATACTACTCCCTGTCTCGTAATTGAAATGCAAAGCAATTGCATTTCATCAGAAGTGTGTGCTTTTCCTCCTCTATTACCTGCACTCCTCAGTATAAAAATTCTATTTGAAAATTTAGACAAGCACTACATTCTGTAGTCCTGAGTTTTAACAGAGTAACACAATGAATTTCAGATGCATCAGCATAAACATGAGTGAGATTACCGGTGTTTGTGTGCAGCTACATCCATCCTTCAAACTTTTTTTAACCTACCTTGTGGCTAATGACCTCAGGTGGGAATATGAGAGTATTGCATTTAAAAAGCAGGAAACTTACAGGCAGAAGCGAAATGTAGGTTTTCTGCTGCTCTATATCCTCTGAAGAGACAGACCAAAATCAGAAACTTAATAAGAAACCTTCAATTTATTTTTGCTGGAGTTGGACTCAGAAGAACCACAACTGCTTTTTTATTTTCTATCACAAACCTCTGAGAAAAGCAAAATACAGTGTTGGACACTGACTTCTAAAACATTGTAGAGACTGAGCATTCTGCAATTGATCTGTGCTCTTTCAAAGAGGGCTTTGTTTTGTGTTCAGCTTGACACCACAGCCCTACCTAAGACAACAGGAGAGGGATCCACACTCCCTGTTCTAGCAGCATCTCTCATTTCAGGGCCCACAGTCACACCAACCCCAGGAGGACCCAGAGATTCTAAAGAATACCAGCTCCCACCAGCAAGCTCAAGGCCAATGACTTCTAATGGCCAAATTCATGCGCTTTTCTTCTGCTAAATTTTGCCAACCCAAGAAACTGTTGTTTTCAGGTTGATCTGAGACCAGATGTCTTTAAGGCACTAGGAAACAACAGAGAGATCATCATTAAAGAAAATAAATTGATATTGTATTAAAAATAGTAATAAAAGTCACATAATTTTGCATTTTCATACACTTAAAGAATGTCAATTTATTGAAAAAAAATAACAGTCCCCTTACATCCAGCCGAGTGAGCCAATAATAATGATGTATTTTACAATGTATGAATTTTGCCATGTGCTATAGAGGTATCAAAAAATCAATACAACTAAATTGACAAGTTTGTCAGTGATTGAAATTAACTTCCTTTTTTGTGGTACTTCACTAAACTGAATTCCATAGTGTCATGTTAATTAACATCCTACTAGAATGGTCTGCACAGATGGAAAAGAACTAGGTTTTCTCTGGGCACTTTCAGTGCAAGTTTTGTATTATAAGCAGACTAAAACAATGGAAATATTCACATGTAGCCACAAATTATTTACTTGCTAATTTAATTGCAAAGGCTCTTTGAAGTAATCAAGGTTAAAATTTTCAAAAGACACCAGTCAGGATGGATTCTCAGCTGGACTTTCAGGACCCAATGTTTTCCAGAAATGTATATTAGTGGCATTTCAGAAAATCTGTGTCTATCTGATGCAGAATTGCAGTCTTTGACCAGAAGCAGGCCATAAGACCCAGAAACTCATTTATGAGGTAACTAGCACACTGACTAAAATGGATAGCTTGTCTCACAGAACTCAGAGAATCCAAAAATCCAGGAACAAAACTTAAACAGAGTCATAGGGAAAAGTCCTTCACAGTTTCTGAATATAAATTCATGGAGATGCTCAATTTAACAATAAAGACACTTAAGGTGAAGTTTAGAGGGCTGGACTGCAAGTGTTATGAAACCCTGCAAAGGTGAAAGGCATCAGGACTTCTAGCTATAATATGCAGCTATCTTGTCTTTCTAGTCTTGTTTTCAGGGAGTTGATGAATTTAATTTGAAAGACCCTTTGGTTTCAGGGATTTTTTTCCCTATTTACATTCCAGACAACAAGGAGTATGGGACTTTTTTCAGAGTAAATATTTTGTTATTTGCAATTATGTTTCTGCTGCTGAAATCAAGCAGATGGATCAGAGAGATCCTCTGAGACGGGTGCTAAGGACCATGTTTTTCACCTTGGTCTTTTGGGCCATGCCCTTAATTGGAGCTTAGTGTCCCATTAATGATTATGCCTCCTGGGATTTTTATGACCATTTCAGAATTGCAGTTTCTGCCTAATGTACTGCTGAACAACAGAGAGTCCTTGTAGTCATATCCCAAAGGCCCCCCTATTAAATATACAGCAGTTCTCAATTAACCTGACGTTTAAAAACCACAATAGCTCTAAAGGCTATCTGCTTTGCAAAGTCCCTGGTCTAAACTGATAGCATTTAATTGTCCCCTAATGCAATTCTGCCCATATGCAAAGACCAGCTTGCGTATGACACTAAGAGTTGACTTGCGCTCTTGTTGTGACCGGACTAACCGACTTCTGTATCCATAAGTATCAGTTTCAAGGCATTAGGATACTGAAATTAACCTCGATTGTATCTCAGAGTTCACAGTATCTGGAGGTTTAAAGAGTAAGCATAAGTTCCTATGAACTATGAAGTTTAAACCACTGCAGGAATTATATGTTACAGCTCTTTCTGTGAGGTCAGGAGGGTGGATATGAAAAAGAAGATGATAAATTCACTAATTTCAGCAGCGGTGTGGAAAGAGAGTGCTGACATGTTTCCATTTTCAGGAAAGTGGATTCTACCACCTTTTTGAAACATCTGTGACAAGACAAATTTTACAAAAAAAGCCTAATTATTTAACCACAAAAATACACAGGCAACTATACTACAAAGTCAGCTTGCCAAGGTAAAATTAGGTTTTCAGTAAGGAAACTTAGGCAAGCTATTATTATTTTTACATGCTCAAAAAAGATATTTTCTAACCTTCCTAATACACTTACTCCAATCTCAGTTTCAAAAAAGGGTGATGACATAGCCACAAAGAAGTGTATTTGGCTGCTGATACTCTGATTGCTCAAGTGAGTAGAGACAAAATGCATAAGGTATGCAGAGGTTCGAAGTAAATGGTTCAGCACCAGATATATATTTGCACATGTCTAGTAGAGGAAATTAAAAGTGTTCTCTTGTTTCTTACCTGAATTTCTGAGGTTTAGGCTCCTAGCATGGTCCTAAGATGCTACTAGGATGCCTTCCTTGCTGGCTGATTCTCCATTTCAATTGGAAAACCATATCAGTGGGAAGAAAAATATGGCTCCCTGAAAAAAAGCAGAACTACATTTGCAAAGTTATGAGAGAGGAGAAAAAAAAAAAACACACAAAGAAAAAAACTAGGACAGGAAAGCAAACAGTGTGTCCATGCTTCACCCACACTCCCATCATCCACCAGCGCCTGGGCTTTCTTTCTACCCGCTGCTGAAAAATTTCTCTGAGCTTTCAAAGATCAAAGAAAAAAAATTAAAAACTGAAAGTTTTAGTAAAAAATAAATCAAACAAAAAAAATCCAAAGAAATTATCCTGTGGGAATACAATCTGTTTTCAGAGAGGTTTTTTGCAAGAGAAAAACAGCTACCAAGTACCCTGTCAAGGGAGAGACAGGACTAGTGGCCTGGGCACTTTAGTGAGTGTCTGGAGATACCAGTTCAGAGCAATAGATTTCTTGTGTTAGCCCAATGCCAAAAACACCAGCTGCTAGAAGAACATAAGGATTAGAAACTTTGATTTCCTTAAAAATATAAATTTAGTTCTTGTTAGTAAAGTATAAGTTGGAAGAAATATGCTAAGGGAAGCAGATATTGGGGGTGAGAGGGAGCAGAAATTATATTAGTTCTGAGCTGTGATCTGGTACATTTCTATGAATAGATTAACTTTGAAATTCATTTCACTAAATAACTCCTTCCAGCCAATAGCTTTTGAGTTCTGATTCATCAACCCAAACCTTTAACAGATGATAAGGCTAATGTGAGGTCCTTTCCCATAAATAAGGTCCAGCTGAGTGCAGAGCGGTATAATTTGTTCTAGAGAAGGAAAAACCTAGGCTAACCATACAGAATGGAACGTTACTCATCACTGATGGCTAGAAAGTGCCTCTTAATGAGAAGAGGAGTACAGGTAAAAGTTATCAATATCTCCAGGATCTTAAGAATGCATAAAGAGGGGAAGGCATATGGGATCTCTGGTGTGGTCTCCCCAGGGACATCAGGGAACTGGGGGTCTATATTTCTGCTCTGCTCTTGCCCCAGTTCCCTCTACTGTCCTCTTTCTTTTCCTCTTTTGCCCCTCATTCTGCTACAAGTTATTTGACACTTTTATATACGTTTATAGCTTGCTGATTTAATTAATCAACCTGGAAAGGAGATATGTTGTTTAACATCTTCGTTGGTGACATGAACAGTGGGATCAAATGCACCATCAGCAAGTTTGCCAATGGCATCAAACTGTGTGGTGCCATCAATACAGTGAAGGGAAGAGATTCCATCCAGGGGGAGCTGGACAGGCTTGAGAGCTGGGCCTGTGCTAACCTGATGAAGTTCAACGAGGCCAAGTGCAACATCTTGCACCAGGATTAGGGCAATCCCAAGCACGAACACAGGCTGGGCAGCAACAGGTTGAGAGGAGTCCCGAGGAGAAGGACTTGGGGCTGCTGGTGGATGAGAGGCTGGACATGATCCTGCAATGTGCACTTGCATCCCAGAAAGCCAAATGTGTTTTGGGCTGCGTCAACACAAGTGTGACCAGCAGGTCAAGGGAGATGATTCTCCCCCTCCATTCCACTCTTGAGACCCCACTGCAGTAGTGTCCATCTCTGTGGCCACAACATAAGAGGGATGTGGAGCTGTTGGAGTGAGATCAGAGGAGATGAAGATATGCAGAGGGCTGGAGCATCTCTCCTATGAAGACAGGTTGAGAAAGTTGGGATTGTTCAGCTAGAGCAGGGAAGACTCACAGGGTTGCTACTCCTTGTAGCAGCCTCACAGTACCTAAAGAGGGCCTACAAGAAAGCTGGAAGGGACTTATTTTTTTGCAAAGGCGTGTAGTGACAGAGAAAGGGGTAATGGCTTCAAACTGAAAGAATATATAGAATATATATCAGATATAAGGAAGAAATTCTTTACAGTGAGGGTGGTGAGGTACAGAAAGATGTTACCCATAGAAATTGTGGAAGCCTCATCCCTGGAAGTGTTCAAGACCAAGTTGGATGGGGCTTTGAGCAACCTGGTCTAGTGGAAGGTATCCCTGCCTGTGGCATGGGGGTTGGAATTAGATGATCTTTAACCATTCTATGATTCAATAATCTCCTTCTTTTTGCTGAAAAATTTTTATTTTTCTAATGTTTTCCTTGTTGGATCTACTTCCCATGTAATCACATGAGGTGAACAGCAGAGGTATATAGCCAGAAGGGGAGGAAGAGGTCTCTAAGAATCAACCATGGTAAACTGAAAATCTAGCCCATCTAAACCAATGCCTAACAGCTCGCTCTTGTTGAAAGAAGATGGACTTGCTCCCTCTCTTGGGTCAGTGGCTCTGGTGTCAGTATAACTCAATTACAACTCAGTGGAGAAATATCTTACTTTTTCTGTTGTTGTTGTTTTCACTCCTGGCCTAGTTTCTGTAGGTGAGTGAGTTAAATTGACTAACTGAAGCATCCAACAGAAGTCAGACTCATTACACAGTAAATGACAGATGTGCAGTGCCGGGACTGGGCATGAGTTAGGGTACAGGAGAGTTAAGCTCCACTCTTTGTCAGTGATGATCTGATACTTTGGCTCAGATGGTCCTGAAGAAATGCCTTGGGACACAGAAAACTGAAATGACTCCAAGTTAATTCCAGTGACAATTTTGGTGAAGTTATATCTCACCATTACCAAACAAAGAAGGTCCCACTAAGCCAACTAAATTGCTGAATAAACAGGGATCAAACCATGAGAGGAAAAAATGCTTTTAACTGGCTTAAAGAGATGACTTAGCACAACAAAATATAGAATAATTGTCAAGCTAGTCCATGAGAGAAGACCAGAGTGTACAGCATAAAAAAACAGCATAAAAAGAATAGGCAAAATTTGCTGGTCATGGTTTATAGGTTCACCTGGTGTTTTGCATGCTCACCCACCTCTTATCTGAATGTCTGCAGCCATCTCAGTGCATTTCCATTAACTTCTCTGTGTGGTAGTTAAGATTACCCATGTCTTGTAGATGGTGAATTGAAACCAAGGGTACTCAAATAAAAAATAGGGATCTTCCTGGAATGTTCTCTAGCATGTAAAAATAAGGACAAGTTGCTCCTCGTTCTGAAGACCAAAATGAAGCCAATAAATGACAGAGGCAGATGATAGAACGTACATCAAAAATCCATATTTGATTATTCAATGCCTACTGTGTTCCTTCACAATGTTTGTATTATTAAACAAAATTTGTAACATTAAAGATTTTAAAGAAAGAAACTTCAGTAAGCACATTGAGAAAGCGGCAAGTGCGCTTCAAGCAGAAAGCTGCCTTTATCATTATAATAGCATGAAAGAGCTTTAGGAAAAAAAAAATCAAGTGTACAAATTATCCGACATTCATTGCATGACATCCTGACAGCTATGTTAGTCCTGATAAAAATATCCAGGAGAACGGCACATTGCAGATGGCACTTCATAATGTGTTCACTTAAAAGCAGTCATTCCCTACCTCAGAGAAAGCGCAGCTTGATGAAGGCCATAGGACACTTGGTTCAGCCAGTAAAAGCTGCTTGATGAGGGCATCTTTATTTAGTTAGTTAGTAACTTATTCATTCATTCATTCATTCATCTTATGCAGAAAAATTTGATGAAACTTGAAGGAAAAGTCATAGCTTTGCACCTTCTTTGTGAAATCCAGAATCCAGAGTCTAGTTCAAATAATATCTGCTTCTCTGAGGATTACAAGTGTAAAAAATGGGTTAAATTGCCCTAGACTTTCACCTCTGGAAACAGGGAAACATGAGCTCAAACCTTACTTCCTATAGGCTACCAGTGAAATGATTGACTATTTATCAGTGCCACAAAGCCAATAAATTACTGGGCAACCTGATAGGATTGATTGTCAAAAGATGCCCAGGAATGGAATATCCTGCCCAGGATGAGATATTTTAGCAAACCCCTGTAAGTGACCTTCAGGAACAGTCCATTTCACGGCCCACCCCATTCTTCTGCTTTGGAACAGAAAAAAAACCCTGTTTGCCTAGAATATTATACAGAAGAATATTTTAATAAATACCAAGTAGAGATATAATTTTCCTAGCAAACAAGATCTCAACTCAACGGTACAAATGTCATATTTACATTCATCTTATTAAGATTTATACTATTTAATGGTGGGCTTTAAGAATTACACTATAAACGGAATATAATTTTCATATAAAAGGGATAGTATATTTTTAAATCAAGCCTGTAGAAACTCACTCATCAGTGGTTTATGAAACTTGAGTACACTGATGCTTCAGTACTCAATTAATGTCAGGCAATATGGATTTCAATCTGGCTTGAAATATATTTAAACAAATGAAGTAGATACAAATGTTGGCTCTTTGGCCAGCCAGAGCTAAAAATCCATTTTCTACCCCATTTATAATAAGAAGTAATCTGAATGTAATTTATCTAAAGCACAATATGTTTCCCTAATTTTTACATGTAACCATTACTTATAGTTTAAGTAATAGTTATATCCATGGATCTTAGTGCACTTAATTGAAAATTCATGGTATTAAAACATAAAGCTCCATCCTTCAAAAATAAAAGCATTATCCTAAAGAATAATTGAAGCGGGGGAGTAAGGGCTGGGAAAAGGCAAAGGAAGGGAACCTTGACAGAAATCCTTAAATGCAAACATTCTTACCATTTATGTTATATTAGGATTGTTTTTGAATAAAATTAGTCTCTTTCAGCCCCATATTTCAGTTTAGATTACAAAATTCTCTCAACTGATTGTAACATTTTGCGTTGAAGTCAAATCCTTCTGCAGCAGAGTGACATGTCAAGGGTGACAATGACAAATTGTCACTAAGTAAGGAATAACACATGACAGGGCGTTCGGCCATAATGAGATATATGCATGCCTCAAGAGCATTTACAGGCATGAGGCTGAAGGGCGATTGCTCCCAGCACTCATAATGTTGCTAGGTCTCATTAAGACTTTCCATGCACTGGAATAGATTTCTAGTGATTAAAAGAAAAAAAAAAAAAAAGATTTATGAATGAGTAAATCATGGTAGCAAGTTTTATTTTTATTCATACTTCCTTAGAAGTGTGCATGGCTTATAAGGCCAGGTTGACAAAGGAGAAAGGGTCTTTTATCCCTCTTTTAAATTTTTTATGCTACTGTCCATCATGGCAAAGTTCAAGTTCCATCCCCTCTAAATGAATAGTAACAGCGAAATCTTTGGCCTAATGGACTTGATGGTGCTCCCTGACACGTATTCATTTGTAGCCATAAACTTTACATGGACAAGATGTTACTCTTCAAATATATAATGATTTTATTAATGTCTCTTTTTGTTGGTGTGGGTTTAGAGGTAATACAGGGGTATGTCAAAGTTCACAGAAAGGTTTTTAACTTACCCTCTGTGATTTGATTTCTAATGACTTTTTAAACTTAGTACCTCTTAATTAATAATAAGCACAACCGCTAAATCCTGACAAGACTATCATAACATAGAAACTTTTATGAAAAAGGTCAGGCCTGTGGCTAAAGGGACATAGGAAGTCATATATTCAGCTCAACCAGTATCTCTCACCACCAGGGAAGGAAGATGAGAAGATGTAGTTACAGAGTTTATTGCAGTCCTTGTACTATAGATCTGTTTGACCCAGGATTCAGGGCAAGATATAGGACAGTTGTCTGTGCAGAAAAAAACTTAGGTAAAAAGAAGTGTCTAGAGCTCATAGTCCCCCCATTAGAAAGAGCAGATTGACTGACCTTTCCACGCCCCATTTTCCTTGATTAGGAAAGGCTGCCATGAAATTTAGTTTCTCCACTATCTGTAGAGCACACAGAGCTTCTGGGGCCAAGAATAGCCCCAATTCAGAGTGTAATCCTCTTGGTATTAATTTCAATGTATGAGAAGTTTGTCATCATAAGCAATAGCAGTCAGTGACTTTTTCCCATGTAAGAGGGGAGAAAAAAAAATTCTCATTTTTTTCTAAAAGTGAAAGCAAAATTCTCTTTCCCTTCTCCTCTAAAAAAAAAAAGGACTATCTCATTTTGTTTTAAAAAATTAAGAGGTACCAGCAATATTGTTGTTGTTTTCAGTTGTCCCAATATTCAGAAAACTCAAGTGTTATTCCCAGAAGATTCTCCCATTGAAATAAGTTAGTTGGTGATAGTATGTTATATCTTTTGTCCACTCTATGGAACAGTAGGAGCATCTTCTCCTGAAAAAAATTCCCTTATCTCTCTGAAAGAGGGAAAAAGCTATCACAACAGACAGTAAAATAGAAGGGTAGGTGCTTTGGAAAAGATAAAATAAGGTCAGCCCCAAAGTCTAGAAGCTGAGGCTGCGTGTCCCTGCTTGAATGCCTGACACTAGAGTAGTAGCTTGTTAAAACAAAGCTTTGTGCCAAATCATTTTATTAGTTGCAGTAATATCTGGTATTTCTATAGCACCCGCCATTTAAGAGCTCCACAGACCCATCACAGAAAAAACTCTTTCTATTTTGCCACCAGATATACATCTTCATAAGCTCCAGGGAAGTTACAGACTCAGATCAATCCACGACAGAATAGCAATACGGAAAAGAGATCTCCCAGATGTAAGGAATTTTTCCAGCATGATACTCTTCTGGATATCCTGAACTTGTTTACCAAACCTCAATCAAAATAACGCATAAAACCAGAAATGACCTTGAGAGCCTTTTTGTTTGGATTTGAAATAGAAAAGAATCAGTGGATGCTACTACATTGCTAGGAACGAGACTAATCAGAGACTCTCCATTCTAGAAAACAGAGCCTATCAGATTGGCCTGAAGCCTCAGATTCAAACCCTTACCCACTTAAATCACTCCCACTGAGGTATTTTCCTTCATGCCAAGGCAAGCAGTCTGTGCCCTTACCTCTCATCCAGCATGTCCCCAGCCATACATCCCAGCCTCTAAGTAGCAGTGCCAATCACCAGCCTCAACTCTCCCATTCAAGCAATAAAGTCACAGGCCTCTTGGATCAGGGAACAACCCCTATGGTTGGAGCTGACAACCTCGAATTCATCGCTTTCACGGCAATAAATGAGTTATGCAAGTACATAAATTTCAATTACTCACTGCTTTGGGAAGAGATTTCTGGATTGTATTATCTGCAGTTGTATCCTTGGCAGTGAGGCCACCCCGGCATTTTTCAAACAAGAGTGACACCTGGGTTGTGGCATTCACTTGAATGGGCTGGTTTGTGCTTGCAACCCTTAACTGTCCCACAGAAATATGTTTCACAGATGGGATGGTCATTGAAACAAACTGGGAACTGAACACGATGATGGCAGTTTTATGCATTGGCAACTTGTCTGTTTTAATTTTAGACTTTCTTGATGGTTGTGTTGGCCCTTGACAGCCATGGCCCCTGGATATTGCAGAACAGGATTTTTTTGGTTTTTTAGAGAGTACCATTTATATTTATTATACACAAGCCTTTTACAAAGCAAATGCTGCTGCTATTTATGGAGAAAAACTATGACAACAAGCCTAATTGCCAATCTGCACCCATGAAGTCTAATCTGCTTTAGTATATAGTTTGTATTGTTTGTATTAGGCTGTCCCAGAGCAAACATACAAGGGGCAGTCCATGCTGAGTGGAACAGAGTATGGGGACATGCCCCAAAGGGACATAGAGACTCATAAGTTTCAGGGTGCTACACCCTTCTGACATGAGCACCTATCACCCTAAGGAGACAGTATCTTCCTCTGGGTCACAGGAAGCACATCAGGTTCTGGGAATTGTCCAGGTCTCTTGAGAAGTCACATTGATGGCCAAGAGAAATGTCGTAGGGACAAGTAGATATAGGAAGCATTCCCAAATAGGTTTGTATGCAGATCTGAGGGCAGGTCAGCTTGGTTTCAAATAGGAAAGTAAGGAAAGTTCAGGATCTTCCCCAGAACTTCCCAGCTTCAAGAGTATAGGACCTGGTGAATTCCCAAAGAGAAAGATTAACACTAGATGTGGGAGATCAAGTTCTTGTGGGGATTCAGTCTGCTCACCATGTGCCTAAAAAAAACAATACTAATCAAAGCCTCAGGGATCTAATTGGACTCAAATAAATGAAGCTACTGTAGACAGAGAATTTTGAAACCAAGGATCCCTTCTCAAAGGAATGAGTGGAGAGGAAAGCGTGAGAAATGACAGCAGGAGTGAGCATGGAGGACCTCAAAGTGTGTATAGATTAGCATATTTTGAATACATTTGGATACCAAAATATAGTGAGCAAATGCAGTTTGGTTTTGATTATTGAACATTCCTTTATGTTGTGGAGTATAATGGAAGCTTTCTTCCGTTTTGAGTAGGGAATACAGACATGGATTAAGGTACGCACTATAAACAGCTAATGAAAAAGAAGGTGGAAAAGACCAACATCCTGAAATTAAAATGTTTTGCTTTTGCTGAGTGACTTTAAAACATGTCTGGAAGGTAGATCCTAGCCTCTTTCCACCTGATATTTTAGGTTTTCCATTTTTGCAGTCAATGGTAATTGTGTAAAGCTTACACTGAGGTGAGAAAAGGCTCAACAGGTTCCTAATGGATATGTCTCCTAGTGATACTGCTACATTCACTCCATCTCCATTCTTTAACATGGATGCATAGGTGACTTTTCCGGGAGATATACCAGTCTTGAAGCTGAAATTGAAGTTAAAAAATTTATGTTGTACAAGGAAGGAGAACGGGCAACCAATAGTGCAGGGGATTGTGAATCTCTAACAAAGGAGCAGGCCTGTGGGGCAATGCTCTGCCTTGTCCATCACCTGTGCCATACCTGTCTGCCACCAGATCTCACACTCACTCTGTCCAGTGTCAGCTCAGCACTGCACAGCAGGCAGCAAGGGGGGAGAGGAGCATAGCAAAGGACTCCACAAACTACAGAGTGCCACATTTGAGCCCCGAATTCAGCAATACTCAGGGAGCTACAGCATTCCTTGTGACAGCGAGAAGCCTTATTACAACAGTAGTCTCAGCCAGACTAAGTCCAAGGAACAGCAAAAATGGTATGAAGTGATTTTCCCACCACCTCCAGCCAAGTTTAAAATTCTGTTTAAACGGGAATTGAGTCCTGAGCCTTTAGATAGAAACCTCTTTGAGCTGAGAGTGAACCAGAAGCAGTTCTAGGGTTGTCTCTTTTTTTAGTTTGGATGTGTTACTAACACAGTATAACGCTACAGTCAGCTACACATCATCCCAACTGTAAAAATTAAGAAGAGCTGTTGAATGTCAAGTGATGAAGTACAAAGTGTCACAACTTCAAAAGTCCTGTTTTTCTGGCAATATTTACTTATTCACATGACACATTAACATATGTAATAAGTACATAAAAGAATAAATGTCATATGGAGAAGTTAATGTGTACCCATAATGTAGTGAACAGTATTAGAAAAACCTTAGATTGTTTTACTTTCTTGATTTATATACCTGAAAGGTAATGTCTATGCTACAATAGCACTTTTCTCTCCTGTGACTGTAGAGCACTTTGCACTATCAGAGTCCTAAGAGGACTGTTGCTCCTCTTTTCTGCCTCAACACACCTTACGAAGGAGAGTTTCCTTTTCACTGAATTTCTAAAGGAGTTATGGGGAAGACAAAAAAAAGTGATAAAGAGCTGTTCTGTAGGAAGTTATTTTGAGCATTTTTAGCTGTAACTTTGCCAGAAAAGGCTCATCCCATCAGTCCTTAACTTATATAAGCCCTGCACATTATTAAACTATGAGGCTGACAGAGGATTATTGCATAAGATTATGACCAGATCTTGAAAGTTCATTTTGTCTCAGCTCCTCAACTGGCATATGCTTAACTGCTTTGCCTGCTTCCAAATTATGTCTAATGTCCATTCAATGTGTCATATGGCAAACATCAGCCAGATTGTTTTTAAGGCAAGTTCATTTCCTCTGCCAAATTTAAAGTATAGACAGCCTGACGTGTATGCTGCATTTCAGCTTTGCGGTCAATGGTCTTCATTCATTATTTGGGTGTGAAAATAAAGTGTAAGAAATGAAACACTGCTACAGCCTTCCCTACATCTGAAACTACTAATCAATGTCTCCGATAAGAATATTGTGGGTTTAGTGCATATGCAAAGAAAACGGAAACACAAAGGCAAATGATGGAAATGTATGAGCCAGGTAAAAATAAATAAATAAAAAAAAAAAATTAAAAATTGCAGTACATTTTAAGCTGGTACATCCTAGACCTAAACTCTTTTCTTCTCCAAAAGAATAGAGATTTAATGGATATTCAGCTATTAAGCTACAACAGATACATTTGCCTTTTTAGACTTTTAAAGAGTGTGGAGAGCCATGGATAAATAAATCTCCTAATTTTTAAACTAACAGAACAGTAGCAAAGATGCTGACTATGAGCTATTCATTAAATAAACTAATACATTTGACAGCTGAACTGGGGCTCTCACTGTTACCTCCAAACTTGAACTTCGACTTGACCTAATCCCATATCAAATGATAACAGTTTACCATCTGTCCTTGGTCAGCCCAATGGAAGTCTTCAAAGGATAGATTTAATAGCATATAGTTTGGCCTTGACATACAGGCTGTATCTGTTCTTACTTAAAGAACAATAAAACCTTGTATTTCTTTTTTTTTTCTCTCTTTCTTCTTTTTTTTTTAACAGATGGAGGGCTGGTGTCTTATTCCATTCTGTCACCCCATCTGGACGCCTTAAATGTGATACTAAGGGAAGCATGGGGTGAGCCCACCAAAAGCTCGGTTCAAGTTGAGATAGTGAGAAAGGAAAGAAAGTAGACTGATATCTATCTTGCATCATGGCAAAATAAAGGCAAAATAAAGGCTGCCATAGGGGAATGTGGAGAAGAAATCAGTTATCAATGGCAGAACAAAACATTGCAGCATTGGAGTGCATTGTAAGCTCTCAAAGAAGTACGGATGCTTCATCAGCTGAAAATAAACTTTTTTGTCAGCCAGTTTGTGTGTCACATTGTAAAGCAGTAAACCACAAACCTAAACATCACAGGAATCACTTTCTGCTTACTGTTCCTCCTGAGACTTCACCACAGGAAAACCGTCTTTGGGGAGTTCAGAGACTGTGTTTTACTCTCACTGCAAAATTAACTGTTTGTCTCTTTTCTGTATTATCTCTTCATTATAACCAAGAGTTAAAAAGGTTTTTTTGTGAAACACTCTAACACTTTAATACAGCAATGGCAATTTTTTAACTCAGAGTAGTAGATTTAGCTGACATTCTTTAAGTGCTGAAGGCCCATTAAATCTGAGCAACTATCTGTTTAACATAGGGCAAAGGATTGAACACAGTAATTCCTAAAGGAGAATATATTTTCCTTACTATGAAAATGTAGCAGAGTACAGCCTGATTACAAATACCCTAGCAGTGCCTCCTGACTCCTTCATCTGCAAATGCTTTGCAGGGGCAACCAAGGATGAGGTCTTCTCTTTTCACAGTTCTGAAGTAACTAACATATTCAGCAGTGCTATAAAATAATAAATAGCAAATGGATTTATTTTTCGTGGTTATTCAGAGCTTATGCTGGTCATTAACATATGTGGACTTCAAAGTTCCATTGAATTGCAGAACAGTGAAGCAAAACCTCATCAGTGATGGGACACTTCCATGTCAAAGTGATGACCCTGTTTATAGAAGCAAGAGCTTCAGTCTCCAGTTACCTCTAACTTAATACTTTCAGCCTAGTGTGTCCTGACATTACAAAATCTGGCGGAAGAAATTAAGGATGGCAAGATAAGACAAAGGCAAATTATCAACAAATCTTGTGAATTTATCGCTATCCCTTCCTGGTGCCTGTATCCCTCTGTAGATATGAAAAAACAATATAAATCCATTTCCTCCTAGAGAAGGATGTTGGGTTGCTCACCATAGACAAAACTTTGTCATAATGTTGTCATGTTAATCAAAGCTTTGACAGACCATGTCATGCCCAGTGACCAAAGCATTGTAAAAGTATGGACAGGTTTCTGTTCAATGAATCTTTGCATAGACCCCTATAAGCCTATTTAAGAATATTATTTACCAAAATAAAAGAAGAAAATAAAATTGATCCAGCCCAAATATATTTTTATGTTTTCTGTGACAATAATAGAACCCCTTCTATTTTGTTTGGATTGAAAAGAATTATTGTGATAGCTTTTTTTTTTTTTTTTTAAAAAGGAAAAAAAAAATCAGAGAAAATGAAAATCTAAATCCTTACAAAACTGCTGATGCTAACTTTCCCTTTCACCTCTGACTTTTATTCACAAATTGCAATGCTTAGGTACATCACTTGGAACAGAATAGCCCTATTTTCAGTCTCCCAGGACAGCACCCCAGTCCTGAAGCAATAAAGTTATTTGAGGTATGAATATCTCCTATCGACACTGTTCCACTTTGGGAAATAAGCATTTCTTAGATCAAAGGCAGAATCTTGAATGGATATCTTAAACACAAAACTGTGCAATTACTTTGTATAAAATGTATTTATCTTGAAAGCTTCAATTCAATCTCAGTTTCAAAATGCACTCTGGCTGGGGAGAGTACTCTTTGGACATAGAGGAAGGACTTGTTTTAAATCTCTGTTGTCAGTTCCTCTGCTAGGGACTATAGGATAGTGCTTCCATGAAGAATAGCTCCAAGGAGGCAATTTTTTAGGAAATAATAAATGAACATGCATCTGAGTATATGCTGCAGCTTCTGTGCAGTCAAGAACTGGGAAGGAGGAACTGAGTGAGAAAATGTCTGTCCTCTACCAGCACCTTGCACATTCAGCATGAGGTAGATTAGCCAGCACCTAAACACCCAAATGTCCAATCCCTACCTGAACCATGTGGGAGTGGCACCTGCCAGCATTATTACGAAGTGGAAAACTTCAGAAATTGTTTTGTTTCTTGGTACAGGGTGTTCATACCTTGTTTCTTCTAATGGATACTCCATTCACAAGTGAGACTGTCTGCTTTGTGATAAAACTTGCAATGATGCTTGGAGCAGCACTGACCTTGAGGGGGAATAGAAGTATTTTAAAGCCCTTTACCAAAGACCTCGGTAGGTTTCAGAGGCTCAGTCTGCATCTCTTCCAAAGGAGTCAGGCTGGGGGATGTGTTTGAAGGCTCCAATAAGGTAGCGATTCTGTTTCCTTAATGATCTGTCCTTTCTCATCTGCAGAGGAAAAGCAAGTCAAGTGTGTCCTTATACACTACTTTAGTAAAATGGATGTGCAGTACACACTTCATTACAACCACCATGGGAATTAAAAGTAACTTGAGCAAGCGGCCCCAGCTCCATGTAATTATCTTTTGAAGACACTCGAAGACAAAAGGGAAAGAACCACCAAACTAGCTCAAGAACAGCAGAGTTTGTGGAGGGGTGGGTGAGCAGCTAAGGCTGACCACGGGCTCAGCAGTTCCCCTGTGAGCCTGGCTCCCTGCAGTGTCCTGGACCGATGACTGGAACAGTGGGTCCCATGACACAGGGAGTGTGCAGGGCTCCACGGAGAAGGAAAAGCCCTTTCATGGATGCGTGCAGGACAAGGCTGGAAGGCGTCAGGCTGTGTGTTTGAGCAATGCTGCCCTCCCATGGCACGTTGCTCAGTCCACTCCTGAATCAACACCCCTCAAATACTTCAAGAGGCTCCTTCCTAACCCTGCCGAAAGGGTAAAAACAGGGGATGTGATGAGCCATCCATTACTCTTTCAGAGCCGATGCCCCCAAAACTGTATTTCCAGATGATTGATCCAGCTGATAGTGCCCATACTCAGCCCGGCCCCTCATCACAGGCCACAACCCTTCCCAGCCTTCAGGTCCCTTTTCTTCATCAGTCTCCGGGCTCTGTAGCTCATTCCCCTATTAACTGTTTCAGAGGTAATGCAGTGAAAAAGCAAGAAGCTGAGAAGTGTGAGAGCATAAATATTCTTTTAAAAACAAACCTCCAAAAATGACAAGTGAGCTGTGAGAGGCTCCTGGAGGACTGCAGCCTGACCCCAGGCCTTGGGCCAACCCAACACTGAGCTATCTTCTTTCTGATGGAACAGTGAGAACTCCCTTACTTAAAGGTTGGCTTTGTTTTGAAAAGAGTTTTTAGCTCCTTTCTTACCCACTTAGTAGCAAAGTTCCTCTTCTTTGTTGTCACAAAGTGGCTGAAAATGGCTGTGGTTGTAAGTGGCTGTAAATCCTGGCTGTAAGCCCTGAATATGTGTGAAGATTTTTTTAAATAAACAGATCACTTGTCTGAAATGGGGCACAGAAGGCTCAAAGGCCGGCAAGTAGTTCAGCAACAACAGAGGTACCCACGGCTGAAATGTCTTCATGTGGACAAAAGCCCACGGCTACATTTTTGTGAATGCTCTTTGTGGAGTAGGAGGCTTGAACCCGGTACAGCTCGTAGGTTTACAAGCAGCTGCAGAACATGAAAGTATAAGGAAAAAGAAATTATAAATTGAAGAGATTTAGCATGGTAGGAGAAAACGGCAATCTATTGACTCTGCTCAGATTCAGTTGCGCCCTGGATGAAAACTGCATATTTTGTGCACTTAGTGTAGTTGGCTCCATAAGGCAATCAGAGACACAGAGACACATTTAGCTAAAGGGGAATACTACTTCTCCTTCAAATCCCTCAAATCCCTGTGAAATCACTTCTCCAGCACAAAAATAGGTCTGCCTTAAGCCACGCCAGCCAGCTTTCCAAATCCACTGTGGTCAGATCTCTGCAGCTCTGAGGCAAACCAGTAGTTTTATGTTATATAAAAGTTACCGACTTTGTGTTTACCACACGCCTTCTCAGATGCTTCTTGAATCTGGATTGTTTCCAGTGTACGTATATAGTTTATATATGTTTATAACTTTATAAACTCTTAAAAGCTTTGGCAGTTTCTCAGCCAGAGCTGTGGTGTAGGTCTAGTGGGTGTTTATGGGGCCTAAGCTGGAAAGTTTCAAGTGCCTTAATGGACTTGTAGGTGGAGCTAAGTGGAAGCTGTATCACACATGAAGAGGATTTCTTCTGTGTATTAAAAGAAATTTTCCCTTGAACAACAAATTCCTGACTGTTTCACTGTAATCATTCAGATCACTCCTCCTGGGACGTGCAGAGCCCCACAGCTGTCTGAATGAGCATGCAGTCTGTCATCTCCCAGTGGCACCCCAGGCCTCACAACCCCCTGGCCTTTCTGCAGCCTACACTGCTTTGCACATGATGTGCCCTGGCAGCCAGGAAGGACAATCGTGTCCTGGCACAGCATCGCCAGCTGGTCAAGGGAAGTGATTGTCCCTCTGCTCTGCACTGGTGTGGCCTCACCTTGAATATTGTGTGTAGTTTTGGAAAGGAAAGATATTAAAGTATTAGAGAGAGTTCAAAGAAGGGCAACGAAGATTGTGAAGGGCCTTGAGGGGAAGCCATATGAGGAGTGGCTGAGGTCACTTGGTCTGTTCAACATGGAGGAGACTGAGACTCATTGCAGTCTGCAACTTCCTCGTGAGGGGAAGAGGAGGGGCAGGCACTGATCTCTTCTATGTGGTGACCCATGACAGGACCCAAAGGAATGGCCTGAAGTTGTGTCAGGGGAGGTTTAGGTTGGATATTAGAAAAAGGTTCTTCCCCCAGAGGGTGGTTGGGCACTGGAACAGGCTCCCCAGGGAAGTGGTCACAGCACCAAGCCTGGCAGAGCTCAAGAAGCCTTTGGATGATACTCTCAGGCACATGGTGTGATACTTGAGGATTCTCCTGTGCATGGCCAGGACCTGGACTTGATGATACTTGTAGGTCTCTTCCAGCTCAGCATTGTGATTCTGTGATTCTGTGATTCTGACAGGCCTGAGCTGCAGGCCTGGCCCACCCTTCAGCATGCCTTGTGTGCCATGCCATAGTCTTCCTCTGCCAGGCAGGAGGGCCCTTAGCATGACTTAACCCTGGCCTTGCTGTGCACAAATCATGGCAGACCCCACTGAGGAGTGGGAGAATGGAGTATCAGCAAGTCAGCAACTACTCTTGGATGAAGAATTCATCCTTACTTTAGTCTTTTGTCCTACATTTCATGCCCAAACTTCCCAGGGCTTCTCCTCATGGGTCTTCCTGCTCCCACCTTTGATCTGTCCTCAAACAAAACTGTAGGCAGTGATATAGTCCATTCTGTGAGTACCTGGCAGTTGAATCTTGGGAGTCTATTTCTGTAAAAAAGTCACCTTACATGACCTTATATAGACTACCACATAGAGTAATATTGTGGCCCTAATGGTTTTACCCCCCTACTATGACATGGTCTTGAAACCTGATAAATAACTTTTGATGTTAGGCTACAGCTGGCTTCCAGCGAGTGATTCAGCAAGCACTGGAGATTTTGCATATAAAGCTATTAAAATACAAGGTAACATGAAGGGACAACTTCTTTCCGCACTCCTGTAGCAAGCAGTGAGAAAATAAAGACAGAACACATTTCTGTAATGAGCTAATTACACTTAATACAAAAGAGCATGGAATGTCTACTTGGAGAGGCTGTATGCAACACTGATGGATCTAGGAATGCTGCACACTGTAGTTTGCATACCTTACACTACCTGAGTGTCTGTTTCAAACCATTTCCTAACAATCTAATTTCCCCCTTGAAATTTCAGAAGATGGAGGCTTCAGTTTTTTCTCCTCTCACTACCCTCAGAAAGTGAAGCACAGCTATTTTTACTAGCATTACAAAACACATTTAAACCAAACTTGTAAAAACAACAGAAGACTTTTACTGCTTTGATACACCACGTTGTGCATTGTTATTTCCCTTTTTGAGGAAATACCCTTTATAAATATATATTTAAAATTCTTCTCACAAACTGATGAACTAATTGCAATCACGGCACTCATAGAAAACTGCCAAATTGCAAATAATTACTTCAAAAGGTAAATATACCTGGTCTTTTACTAATTATGTACTAAAAGCTTCCTATAAAATAGTATCTACCATTTTGAAAAGACCAGTCTATATGTTTTGCCCATTTTTTTAAAGAGAGGTGACTAAGGCTCAAAAATGAATCCAGTTTCAGCAACAGAAACAGGCACTGAACCCAGCAGCATGCTGACTCCCAGCACCCTGCTGTAAGCATTAGGAAGTTTCCCTCAGATAAAAAGGCAGAAATGTGTGAAATTCTGGCCTCTATAACACCTACAGAGTACTAGCATTATAATTAAGTTGATGACATAACCTATTCAGTCAGCCATCTCGTGTCCACACAGGTAATTATATTTTAACTGTTAAAGGGCTTTGGGAAATTGGCAGCCATGCGAACGCTTGGTTGGTGCAGCACATACATTTGCCATCTTAAGGTGATTAATGTAATTCCCAGCTCAGAAGAGGCCAGATGATTAGTTCAGTGCAACCCCTCATATTTAAAAGCAACTAACCAAAAGAAATAACCCAGAACATACTCACATTGCTCTTCATCTGTGGCATATAAGGGAGTTTAGAGAAGAACCTGTATAGTTTCTGCTGCAGATAGATACCTCCTTAGATTTGACTGAATGGACTGAGGCTGCTTTACTTCATGAGGCCTTAACATTGTACCTAAATAATTTAGCAGGGAAATGAATCAAGAACAAACACTTTTCAGGACTTGTATGAAGGACTAGGAGATGAAATGACATGAGCTGGCTGGGGATTTTATACGCAGCTTAGTACCTGATTTAGCATATCTTGCTGAGCTAGCTGAACAGTGTTTCTGGTCACCTGTTTCTCTTTCTTTACCTAGTTCCTAGATATGAGCTCCTCCTACTGATGCTCACTGCTTGTAGAATAGCTTGGGATCTTCAGAAGAAAGATGTGCAAAAACATTATTGGTCTCAAATGTTTTGTATACTCTGTTGCTGCACTGAATGAAACAGTCAAATATAGAACATGTTTCTGCAAAGCCAGTATGTAGAAGATTCTCTATTGTCTCTTTCTACTTTATCAAGCAGCCCATGGAATTCTTTAGAGGCCCTAGTCAATACTGTTTAAAACATCAAGACTCATTTTACACTCCACATTCTTTGTAATTTCTCTTTCTCTCAAACAAGTAATATACTACTGGGAAGAATACCTTCCCTACACAATTACAACACACAAAGCTTTTGACATGCACACTTCAGGTGAGTACCTAAAATTTTGAAGGCTCTCATTATCCTTCCAACACAAAGAGACTTGCCTGGGGACCACTGCTTTTACATGGAAGGATGTGTATTTTGTTTCTGTTTAATGTTACAGTGAAAGATAATATCATAACCACCTCATAGACTTACTGGTAACCCATTTCATGAAAAATCAAATCCACCTATTGTATATGCATAGCTTTATGATAATACAATGATCCATACAGGGTGGCCTAGGAGCAAACTGGTTCCAGCTTGTCTCTTCCAAACATTCAACTTCCACTGCATATCTCCTGGAGTCACAGGGCTAGCATGTGCATCTTGATAGCCCTGAAAATTATTCTAAACCAGTTCATCATATTCCAACCCAACATTTCTTCTGACTACAAAGTTAATAGCTTGAAATGGACATTCTAGAGTTAACCCTGCAGCCTGCTAAATTGGTGACAGGAAGAGCAGCAGAATGTGGCACAGGACCCAGGCTGAGTGACAACGTCTGGTGATGCCTGAGGCTCTACTACCAGAAGCAATGTTGGAGGCAATTGTAGGTTTTTTGTTCCTTCTTTTGGCCTGCAAAAGTTTGTTTTCCATGACTGACTTTCACATTCCACTTAATATGTGTATTTCTCAAGTGGAAAATATCAGTGATGAGGCACAATGATGCAGCTTGATCAGATATTTGGCTAATTTTACACTGTTTAAAGGCAGAAGGGAATTTCTGAGAAAAGTGAGTGGAACTCTTGGAACAGGGCAGGCATTTAGATCTGCCCAACAGCTACTTTTGGCCAGTACCTGATTCATTTAGACCCAGCCCAGTAAGAGATGATATTAAAGTATTAAATTATAGAGTTACTTCTTAGTTTAAAAAGGGCTTTAAAATTTACTTCAGGAAACAAATGAAGAAAAATCCCAAGCATTGTTTTAACAAAGGATTGGACACTCAGCTGGTTTAACTAGCTCACTGTAGCCTGGCACAGCAAAGGGGGTAGGAACACAGAACCAGGGAGCAGCAAAAGAAAATGGGACTGTGCTACTGACCTCATGTGCCCATTGGATTGGCTTAGTTTTAATGGGAATCTACTCTCTGACTGATATCATGCCTATCTGCAGAAACATGTGAGACAGGAATCAAACGAATGAGTCTTATTCTCCAAGTATAAGACTTGACAGGTCTGAATGTGGGTTTTAAATGCCTGAGCAAGGAAGGAAAGAGATTCTGGTGATGAAAACTTTTTGCAGAACAGAAATATTCCAACCTGAATCCACACACTGTAAAGCATTAAGGACATCTTTTAATCTTTGGAAATTATTTTGCAGTTAACTGACTAACAACTCTGAAAATAAAGCCTCTTTTAATTCTGTCTCCTTGGATTTGCAATGGGAAGGATTTAAAGAACTATATTTGATCCATTAGGTTGAGGTACTGACAGTACTGCACATTGTTTTAGTGTACTAAATTTAGTTGACTTCTGTCTCTTTCAATTACCCTTCTAAAAAGGATAGGTGAAAAATAACGTCTCTCTTTATATAATTTGGTTTGCTGTTGATTAATTTTCTTCTAGTGCTTGCTTATGTTCTGTAGGGTAGAGAGGACAAACAGCTTAAGGGGGGGAAGCTCTTTTTCTGAGTTTGAGCTTGTAGAGTCTTCCCTTTCATACTTACATCTCATCAATATAATGTCAGGATGGTTGATAAGGACAAAAAAGCCAGAGAATGGACTGTCTTAACTTTGGTAAAATAGGCCAGCTGGAAGAAATCCTGAAGGTAAAACTAAATGTCTCCACATGCTATCCTCATCATTAATACGAAGCAAAACTTCATACAAGTTTTACATAATTAATCCACTGACTTGTCCTTTTTTGCCACAGCAAAGAACTGTAGAGGAATAGCATGGCCTAATTCTTAAAAGAACTCTGCTCTGCATCAGAGGTACTCAGACATTTCAGAAACAGTTCAATTCCATTTGGTATCACTTATGTGTATGCCCTCTGTAAGCTATGCACAACTCTTAACACCACTCAGCCTCTCAAAAGGAGGTAGAAACTAGGCATGAATTCTGGGGCAGGTCTTGAACTCAGCTGCTGCTTTGCAAAGGATGCAGCAGTGAGAGGCAAAGGGTTTCTCACTATGTTCTACAACCATCAAATGGTAATCAAAACTTTGATGAGGAGGAAGTAAAAAAAGATTAATGTATTTTAGTGATCCGTTTAAATTTCCAAAATAGTAATTGCTGAACTTGACTGCTCTCAAAAACCTTGTTCTGAAATCAGAACTAAGCAGCAATGACTTGTCCTGAATTTCTACAGAGTCTGAATGATCAAAGATCTGTTGAAGTTTTATTCACCCACTTTGTTTCAGTGTTTAGACTAGGCTGATATTCTACAAAGACAAAAAATATCCCAGGCCTACAGAAAGGAGGGAATTGCTTCATTCAGAGAGACACTAATTCTTTCCAACCTTCTTTTCTAACCTTTCCAACCTTCTTGTTGGAAAGGTTAGAAAAGTCTCACTAGTTTGGATAGTGCTTCATTAATTATCAGGATTAATCTACCACTAAAATTTAATGCAGAAAATCAGCAGTCATCATGTAATTTCATTGATTCCTTCAGAGAAACGTGAAGAAAGAAATACAGATACTTACAGGTAGTAAGACCTGGAAGAACTTATGACAGGATTAAAAAACTTTCTAGTATCCTGTGACAGTGCTGGTGGCAGTAAATTGGGTAGTAAACGAGTATCAAAGGCAGATGTGATGATTAGCAAGTGTATATGGAATTGGGACTTTCTGGAGACAAGTGTCTGTGGAGCAGATATTCTAAAATCCCTCATTCCCATCTACCCACAAAATGTTCCCTACCCTTTCTCCTGACAAATGCCTCCTTTAGACATTAGGATGTCACCAGGAACAGGGGAAGAAAGATCACATCTGCACCATAGTTGGTGCATAGTTAACATAGTTAATTGGCAATGCTCACAAAATCTATTCTAAGGTATGTAGTTATGCAAGTCTGATAAGTCTTTTGTGGTCTGATGGCTTAACTAACTTGCCAGCAGATCACATACTAGAAACATGTCACTGCTTGTGATACAACAGCAGGTGTGTTCTTGTCCATTACTGGAATGCACCTACTAGGGCAGAGTATGAAATTTAGCAGTTCGGACAAAGATATCATCTTCAGGTTGTAACAAAGGAGACAAAAGAATCGAAATCTCTTAGTAGACATTCATTGTCTTTATTTATGAACAACCTATTCAATGAATGTTGTTCTGCAGTGAAAGCTTCTCTTTTTGAATGGGCAGCCATTCCTAAGACAGAAAACGGTGCCATTCCCTTTGTCACCAGAGGTTTAGATCCGTGTTTGACTGGTGTTCTACCAAAATGATCAGCTTTTGGACACTTCCCTAAAGAAATCTTGCAGGTAGAAATAAAGCATGCAATTTTAAGCTGGACACTCCAGTGCTTGCTGATAACCTATATGGGCTATCCACACGTTCAGGAAGGTTTCTTTAGAATAAAAAAGATCCCAGTGGAATGTGATATGATATACGAAATACTTTGTCCATCTTTCAGTCTAGATACTTAAGAATTCAAGAGGTAATTAGGGGCTTATAATCAAGGCTGTGTCTCCCTTGGGGAATATTAATACATTAAGAAACTCAAGCACTCCTGAGAAACCATACCAAGATTATACATATACGCAGAAAACTATCACGCCTATGAAGTAAAAGAATACTCTGGTGGCTAAACATCATAGAACTGGATACAACTTTTTTCCAGAAGAAATTGCTTCCTCGGTACATTTCATTCCCAGTTTGATGGTCTTTCAGAAAAACTAATGTGATTGTTGAAGGCAACATGATAATGTGGAAACAGTGAACTGTAGGTTTCTCTGATGAGTTGTCAGATGCTTCTGTAGAAGTAGAGGGAAAATTAATAGAAGAACAATGTCTGTAGAAGCTATAAATATCTGAGGAGATGTTACAGTGGAAAAAAAGGAATCAAAGGTGAGAGTTTAGGGGAGAGTGGAAAGGAAATCCTTGTCTACTAATTGTGTCCCCTTGAAAGCTGCATGTAATATAACAGCCCCTGCCAAGCTGTGAAACCCAGTTGACCTACAGTGATTTAGTGGGTCCCCCAGGTACTCAGACTTCTGGTTCAGGGCTTTGAACATTGCAAGTGTGACTCTTATTAGAAGAGTGCAGCAAATAGCATTGTCTGCACTGGAAGAGGGAAGACATCAGAAGAACAGGACTGAAAGAGACAGATGAAGGAAAGCCCCAAGGCAGATGGCTCTGTCTTGCTTCTGCCAAGCATATATGATGAAGAGGAAGCAGCAAGGCAATGACTGTTGTAGGAAAGGACCACACCTTGAATCATCAGCCTTAGGCAAGAAGCACAGAGCCAGTCCAGAACAGCAATTTTTTTTCCTCAGCTATAAGCACAAGGGTCTGTTGTGCCCTGGCCTACTCCAGTACCTGCCAGAGCCCCAGGTCTGCTATGGCTCCCCTCATTTTCAGTGCTTTTCAGGGCAACAGGAATTTCAAAGCTAATAATTAGTCTAATGAGGCTAAACAATTAGTTTAATAACTACTTGTTGAATAATCAAAAAATCCCCTGAAATGTAGAAGGAAGATGCATTTTGCCGTGAAGTAAACAAAATAACTAATAAAAGGAAATTCATTTTACCACAGGTACTCAACTTCCCACATTCTAGTACACCAGGTATTACACAGAGGGGTAAGAAGACAACCACCTCTTGAAAGAGCTTATAACAAAGACAGTATGCAAAAAACTGTGAAGAATACATCAAAAACACAAATGCATTTTAATATATTTATTTCTCACTCCTGCGGTCCCTCATTCCCTTGGTCACCGTTAGTTAATCAAGGAATGTCAAGTTCAAGCCCAAGTTCCATGGTTTAGCTAACAGTTACTGTGTTGTAGCGTGCAATTAATTTCACTTATAAATTACTCATTCCTTGTTAGGGCCTCTCTTGCAATTTTACTTCTAATCCAAATCTTTAAGGACAATTCAGCAGCGTGCTTAACAGCCAAAAATATCATTATCTTCCTTGCAGGCAAAGGGTACACTTTTAGAAAACATAAATTTGATTTTCAGAGATACTGGTTACCCACAGTTCTTACTGGCTTCCAACAATATTTTGGGAACTACTACCTCTGAAAGGTCAGGCTTTCCACACAAACAACTGGAATCCATCCCCAAAACAGAATAGTTTCCATGCAGAGAAACAAAGTGTGCTGGAAAGGTTTAGAGAAAACCTTGGGTTGTGCTTTTACCAGAAATGGATGACAAATTTTAAAACTGTTTTTAGGAGGGCTTTGACATGAGGAAGAGAAACAAGCAATCTATGAGACAACTCGCTGCTACACATGAACCAGCTCATGTATAAAAATAATAAAGGCAAAAATTGTTGCCAGTCTTCAAAGAGGTATATCAGGTGGTACCTGGTCTGGATAAGAGATGAATTTCAAATGCTGCCTCCTTCCATGTTTGACCACACTGATTAAAAAACTGCAAAGACTAGAAATTACTGATGATAAGCTGTCAGTGATAGAAGGAATCATTCAGATATTTTCAGCATCACTTTTTCTTCTAAATATGGTGCTGTTTACTATCTACTTTCTGCTATGGTTATCCCCAAGCATTATTAAAAGTGAGTTAGGGATTGCACGCATTTGCACATTCCAAAGGAAACAGCTCCACAATGAGAGATTAGTGAGAATGTAAGAATAAAGGCATTATTTTTTTTTTATAGATATATCTGTTTTCAGATAGGAATTCCTTGTCAAAGGAATTCAGTTTATTACCTACACTATTTTTTGTTCAGGTTTAGTAGCAGATAGACAAAATTAGCTGGAGGATTACTCACATTCAAGTAGATCCAGTGTTCCACTCCTCTCCTGGCAGAAAGAGAAAGGAAAGTACCTTCAGGTTTTCAAGACACAGACCGTGTATTTCTTGTGGTATGAAGCAATTTCTTTTAACATTAAGCTGTGCTATTCACCAATTCCCAGAACTGCATGTTAGAGTTTGCATTCTGAACAAAGCTAAGTACCTTCCCTTCCAGGGCTCTTTTGTCTTTTAAATGCATCCTCCTTGGTTGTATTTCATGTTATTGTGTTCTCACTGCTTCTGTATAAATGAACATATTAATCCTTAATTTTCTGTGTTTCTTGCTTCATTTGCCAAGGAAGTATTTTTCTTCGCTCAGAAGCTTCAGATGCAGATTACCACTGTGCCAGCTTCTTCCTGTCTGGAGTGGTCTGGCAAAAGGAATTAGTTCAGGAAAGTTCATAAAAATTTATATTTTCTTGTCACTTCTACTATACTTCACAGCTGTCTCATTGTGTTCTCATCAGTTTTCTTTTGAGTATACTTATGAAAGCCCATCACAGCAGCTAAGGTCTGCAGGGTTGGAAAGCTGACCTTCCAAGACAAGGGGTAAAAATACGGGAGGCAATCTTTCTCCCATCAAATGACAGTTCCTCCACAACTCTTTTACCCTTTGGGGTACCCTTGAGAGAATGCAAAACCTCAATTTTGACTTGTTGCAGCATTCACAATGGTAAAGAAAAAGTCGTCAGGATTCACTTGTCAGCAGCTTAGGCAGCTGCGGAATTTGAGTTCCATTTGACAACACTTCAGGTGTTTGTACGCAGTAGAACTAATGCAAGGGCATTAAAATCTGGCATGGAAGACTACATGAGCAGAGTATGCTCCAGTCTGGAAGAAGATAGGTTTTGGTTGGGATAAGAAAACACAGACAACTAGAAAGTACAAGTGAAATACTCTTGTGACTTCGTATTTAAAAACATGGTACATCCACACAGAGAAAACTAGTCCATTTGTAGCACCCAGTTAGAGCTGTCGCATTTTTCTAAACTCCGGAATGGTGCTATAGAGGTATCATCCACAGAGATTAAGGCCTAAAATGAAGCAAAAAATTCATGGAATTGCATTTCTAAATCTTCAGCTGCTGAATCTTGAAAGTACCAGTGAAGAAAACTGAAATGCGAGCTAGCACACAGTTGCATAAAGCTGTCCATGAGATTCCCAAATAGGACTCTAGGACTTTCCAAAGAAGTTGATAACACTACATCTGCTTTCTCTCGGACTATGAGATAGGACTTCATAAAATCAGTCCTGAGGCAGACAGAACAGATTCCTTTTCCCTCTGAGCACCACATCATTGCAAAGAGCCCAGCACCCCCAAAACATCATGGGAGGCAAAGGAATTGGCACTTATTGCCACAGAGATTTTACAGTTTGATTTTCAATGCAGCTATAAGCAACTCATGTTCAATGAGCACCAGCTCTGTGTCTCATTTTACATGAAACTGCTACATTCTGTAAACTCTAATTTAGATGTCCCACTATATATGCTAGTAAAAGAATATATGTACTGGTTATTCAGACACAATCTGAGGTTTGCCTCACACCTCCGACGATGAAGCTACTGATACTCACCTATCATCACCTATACAAGGCACTGCAAACTACACTTGAAACATCTCATCAGCAACTGGTAGACTGTCCATTAAAGCTGTAGCAGTATTAATATCTGATGTCTTCACAACAGTAAAGATTTTTTTTAAAGCAGGAAAGTCAGAAAAAGACATTATTAGTCACACTATGAACCAAAGGCTGTTAATCTCCTGTCTACACCTTAAGAAAGAAAAGAGGAGAAAAATCTAATTTAAACAAATGCTACTAGTGATAAAAAAAAATTCAGACTGATGCTACATTAAATTACTTGGGAGGTTGAGGTATCCAGCCATGGTCTTCAGTAAAAAAAGAAAATTATAGGGTCTATCAATTAGAGAAGCAGTGCTCTGAGCCTATGTGCTGGCATGCTTACAGTTTTTTTAATGTCTGGCAGGATGTTTTACAAACTAAACTCAGCAAGATGACAATTCCACCAGAAGGTGCTTCAGATGGTTTTGCTAATAATTTTGATCAGCTGAAATGGAGAAAAACATCACTTTGTTTATTTGGCTTTTCCAGAACCTGTCAAATCTGAGCAGAACCATTAATTGCCCCCTTCTGCATCTCCCCCTGCCATCCCTCCCACCTTCTTCCAGAAAAGACACATTTCAATTTATTAATTTTTTCTACAATTATTCTGCATAATCAGCCTTTGTTCCCAAAAGAAATCTTGGTCATTCTTCGTGACTTCTTTTGGTAGAAGGAAGTGCCATTTCTTGAGAATATTCATTGGAGGCTGGTACTGCTACTGCTGCAAAGATGTAAGCGCTAACCACCATATATTGGCTTTTGTTTTAATAGGCTTTTAACCAACTTTGTTAATGGACTGAATGCAATTTAGATATGGAACTTGGCTAAAATGTAGCTTCAATTGGCTATTAAAATTTAAGAGCCAACTAAGATAGCTAATTACAAAAAAGCTCCAGTGATAATGCTAAGCAGAATTAGTAATAGCAAATGACAGTCTGTCTAGTCTTATTCCCAAAGGGAAAGAAACTCTTAACTGAGAAGTCAACCAGACAACGTGCAGAAAACCTAATTGCATTACTGGTATTATGGGATCCCAAATCTGGCAGCTCACTGGGACAAAACAGTGAGAAAAGTCTGTCAAACTATTCAGGAAAGCAACTGACCCCCTTCTTAATGCTAACCACAAAAAATACTGGGAATTATGCTATTATTTGATATTAATTTATTGGGAAATAATCCTGTAAAAATTATGAAATCAGCACCACCTAGAAAATATCTTATACCTACCCTGAATTTGATTCTCTCACCAGATATTTTAAATTAGGAGAAAAATATAAACAATCTGTCTGCAAAATGTTCAAGCACTAAAAGAAGCATTCTGAGCTTCATTATCAATATCCTCATTACACCATCAGCTGAAGTGCCGACTAGTTCTCCTGTGAAGATTTATCATGTGTGGTGGCCACTTTGAAACATAGGTAGCGGAGTCTTTAACATTCCCTACTCAAGTGTCTCCCTGCTGTGCCTGTAAATGTCAGTCCAGTTTTTTCACGGCTGCGCGCACAGATTAGAAACAGCAGGAGAGCTTGGGAGTATGACTACAATACTAGTAAGGACACTTGTCTTCATGGCACTGCTCAAGTGATTCTTGGAATGCAGGACCCTGCTGTTTTCTAATATTTACACACAACTGGAGTCATCAAGAGCAGTAAATGCAGTCTAAAGGCAGCTTTGCCTCTTTTGTGTTAGGGGCTTTACTTTCAAACAGGGATGTCAACAAAATCCTACTACACCCTCCACCTCTCATAAAGTGGTGTATTTCCCCATCAGTGCTCTGCAAAGCAGCAAAAACATGTGTGTGCAAGCACACACTGTATGCCATACATACAGTAGCACTGCGGGTGTTATCACAGCCTTCCCCTGGCTCCTCCTGACCATCCCACGCTTTAAACACCACAGCAGTTACAGCAGTAACTTGCCTGTGAACACTGTAGTTTTGCAGTGTCTTGTGAGCAGAGACAAGCCCTAAAACAACATTCACCTAGAATGGTTTTTCTTCACAGAACACTTGCCAGGACATCTTTTTCCAGGACATTTTTGGGATGGAAGGAGGTAGGAGTGGCTTATGAAATTTGCACCTCAAAACATTCTTTTCAGATATCCTGAAATGTCTCTGTTTGTTGCGTTTGGCTTTGGTAGTGTCAAAATAAAACATGCTCCTTGAAAAGGTGGAAAGTAAAGAAAGGAAGTTTACTGGTAAATAAGTTACTAAAAAAATAAAATGTCAAACAACTGAAGTACAAAAGAAGACATTAACTTTGAGTATGTGACAAGCAAAAGAATATAATATGCCTTCCTGACAATAGCTATTCAGAATAGTATAACATACTTTCTGAACAAAATGATTAAACGAAGTCATTAAAATGATAGTTTGATTCGAAGAGTTTTAAATATGCGAGAGGCTTTAGCAGCCCTACTTTTACATCTGAAACAAAGAGAATGCTTAAAAGTTGTCAGCGACACTTTGTTAATACCCCAGGAAACGAGTTTGTGTAGCAGTCAACAGAAAAGAGAAAGGACCTTTTAAATATGGTATTCCAGTTTTATTTCAAAAAAATTGATTCCCTTGTTACAAAATGTATTCATTCAACATTTCATGCTAAAACATACTTATTCTAGTGAGTACCTACCCAGACATTACACAATCAAGCAAGCTGGACATCCACACAAATACAATGTTCATTGGCTCATATGGATTCCTTTTGGTTTACCAAACTTTCAGAGTAGTCTCCCTGATAAGAATGATGCTCATGCCTTAATTATGTGCATTTTGCAGTACCTAAATGAAAAGTAGTGGTATTTCACACTGAAATTCAACGCTATTTTTGACTTACAACTCTCAAGACTCAAAGCTAAGCAAGGAAGTACTTTCACAAAAGATATGGAAGATTATATGCTCCTCAACTATTAAAAAAGGTAAACCATTATGTTGTTATGAGAAGCAGATGTGAGTCAATATTTCATTGAAACTAGACACTGTATAAAGTTCTTCACAGTTACAACTTTTCTAGCCTTTTCATTAATATAAAAAGAAAACCTGAGGGAGCTGTTGAGAATAAGCATTGGTTTTTGGTTGGTTCTTTTCTTTGCCCTGGGCCCTGTATCTGGTCTATTTCTTTCCAGAGAAACTCTGAATAATTAGAAAAGTGATATGAACACAAATAGTATGCAAAAAAATAGCTAAAATTCACTACCTGTCTTCCAAAGAATTATTTAAATGCTTTTTATACAAACTAGAATAGAAGGATGTGATGGCTGTTTTACGTTCTGTTTTTTATTCAAACACTTGAGAAACACTTAAAAGATATTTCTGCCGTTTCACACTTCATCTCAGTGTACATCTAAGTGACCTCCTATAAGACTTTACTCAAAACTAGGAGAAATCAGATGCAACACTGCTGTTCCCCATACAGTACCCGTAATGAAACTATTAAATAAGGCTTTATCTCTACATTATAAAGCAGAAAAAAAGCACTTTCTTTTAGTTTGCCTTTAAGACAAGAATTCATTATATGAAGAATAAAAATGCATCCCCACTTCGAAAGTTGGCAAAATTTTGCATTAGTATTTAAGTATACATAAATTATGCAAATATTTTAATAAAACATTTATTCTTCAAAAACAGGTACAAACAGCAGTCCATGTTTTTACAGGATTCATCATTTAAAACGGAAAGAAAAAGATTCCAGTGCTACAAAAAAAAAACCAGCCAGAAATGAGCCACAGAGCAACTTAATTTGTCACTCCATCTATTATTTACTTCTGGACTCTCTTTCTGGTTGCTGTGCTTTTCTTGGATTTTGGTGAGGTCATCTTCCGGGTTCTGGTAGCTACTGCATCTGCAATTCAAACAAAACAAAAATACAGACCTTTTGTTAAATAAAATGGCAAAAACAGATCACAAGAAAATACTTCTAGCCGTTAAGAGGATAGATCAACTCATATCATTCACTGAACTTTGAGTAGGGGGATGGGGAACACAGCATGGACATAGAAGAATCTACAGCTATTATCTTCACCTAAAAAACGTTGCACACTTCCACTTCTCCAAGAGTAGCATTACATGGAGTTGAGCCACTTTTTTTAGCTCACCTTCACCACAAGAACCAGATCCTTCTCCAAATCTAAATCCCTTCTTCCTCGCCACATGCCAACTTCTAGTTCTATAATGTCTTCCAGTACTAAGCCATTTTTGGTGCTCTTTGGACCTTGTGCTAAGGTGACCCGGCTCATAACCTGGTATCATAGTTTAACCCCAGACAGCAACTACCTACCATGCATAGTATATTCACTCACTCCCCTCCCCTCCCTCCCAGTGGGATGGGGAGGAGAATCGGAAAAAGGAAAAAACCCCATGGATTGAAATAGGAAGGGTTTAATAATTCAAATAAAGTAAAATGTAATAATAATAAAAGTAAAAAGAGAGGCATTACCACACACACAAAAAAACCCCAACCTATGAACGATACAAAACACAGTTGCTCACCACCCACTGACCAATGCCCAGCTCACCCCCCAGCAGCTATCGGACCTCCTGGCCAACTCCCCCAGTTTATATACTGGGCATGACGTTCTGTGGTGCGGAATATCCCTTTGGCCAGTTTGGATCAGCTGTCCTGCCTGTGCTCCCTCTCAGCTTCTTGTGCAGCTCCTCATTGGCAGAGCACAGGAAACTGAGAAGTCCTTTACTTAGGGTAAGCACTGCTCAGCAACAACTAAAACATCTGTGTTATCAACATTATTCTAATACTGAATCCAAAACACAGCACTGTAACAGTTACAAGGAAGAAAATTATCTCAGTTGTAAACCATTTGTTTTGGTCTGGTATTCTCATAGTTTAGTGAGGTGTGGCATCTTCAAGCATTCTGAATGGAGCTTATAGAAGGGGAGGTGGAAGGCACACAGGTGAAAAAAAGGAAGATTTTTGTTTGGCAATGTCAAGCTGTTAAATCAGCTCAGCTATCAGTGTAACTTTACCTACAGATTCAAGCTACTACTTGACAATATTTTATTAACAAAGGTAATGAATAATGACATCTAAGTAAGACTCCTAGTAAACCTGGCAAGCAGGTTGTTCGAAGAGACCATATCTAAAAGCAATAACAAAAATCATGGACTCATGATTTCCAAAGCAGACAAATTTAGGACTGCCAGTTACTCAAAATTCTCCCACTGACCACAGTATCCCTTTTCTCTTGAAAAATGTATTTCAGTTATATATTTCAGCTGTCTTTGTTCATATCAAATAACCAAATCATCTTGCTAGATGGCTCTCTGGGAGATCTTTTCCTTCAACTGCCCCTTAGAAGGCTTCTACAATCATGAAACTGAAAAGGGAAACAAGAGAATGGAATTGCTATTTACATATGGAAGGACTAAGGAAAAAAATATTTCCAGTATCGGAAGCTGAAAGACTACACTCAAATTCCCATTTGATGTTTGCAGCTGGTTACTAAGCCAGGTTGCAGCACTTAAGGAGAGTTAATCACCATTCTCAAAGCAGTTTGAGCAGCTTGAAGATGGTGCCAATGAAGATCTATCTTTCCTTCAAGAAGATGAGATAAGGAAGACAATGAAGTCTTCTGACAAGCTCTTTCCCAACTCAGCCAGGGAACCCCTGCATAACTGAGAAAAACTTGTAACACTTCTCAAACAAGAATTTTTCAGGACTCTGAAGGCTGTTGAAGAAATTGCAAGGGTGACAAATAGTAGTTTTGGTTAGCTGGTGTGTTCTCCTATCTCAGCAGTTCTTTTTCTACAAAAAATTCAGAAATATGACTCAGGAAAAAAGAACAAAGAGACTGGAAGAAAGCAAACATGGACTTGAATTCCAAGGAATATATGATTGTGGGGTGGGAATGAGAGAGAAAAGTCTGTAAATTTATGGGATGGGTCTTGGCTTTAGGTACTCTGTTCTTCCAAGTCCTCTCTTTCCTGTAACAAATGAAGAATACATTTCATATTCTCATATGGAAAAACATGAGAACACAAGAGTGTATTATCTGATGACTTTATGCCTGTGTATTTCTTACAGATAACATCAAATCTATGAGTGTTCTTTTAAAAATTTGAATTTAATATTGTTCCAAATGAAATTGAAACTGGTTTACTTCTATTTGAAAAAATTGCTTTACTGAAGACATTCCAAAACACAATCATACACACATAATATAAATAAGTAGTTCCATGCAGAACATGTCTAAAACTAGTCCTCCTCTTTTTGCAGGAGGAAAAAAGTTTAATTCAAATATATTACTTGCAATTGTGAAAAAGGTTAGTTTCCTGTAAAATTCTGATCACTGTAGTACAATTTTTCTTTCCTGTAGAAAAATTTCACTTGCAAATTATATATCTGAGTTTGAATTGCAATACTTGTTCAGCATACTGCCATACATCTTCAGGTGACAGGAAAACAACACAAAAAGCAGACATCACTTTTTTTCTTAAATGACTTAGTTCTACATGTAAAGTCATTACACAAAACCTTACTCATGGAAAATATTCTTCAGAAGATGTTTTGTTTTAATTTAATACTTTTTACAGCAGCAAACACAACAAAGTCCCATGAAGTATAACAAGGAACTTCAATTATTTACATTTTAAATGTGTTTATGTGCTCAAAATGGTCTGAAGATATTATACAGAAATAAGTTTAAAATATAATGGTAGACTAAGTACAAAACTGTGTTCCAAGCAGACACGGGAGCACACAGGAACAGTCCCATATTTTACATCTTGGACATTAATTTTGTCTCTTTATTAAGATAAGTGGAACATGTTCAAGATGCTTCTCACTGAATTTGTCACTTGCAAATTGCCAAGTAAAACTATTATTCGGGAAGAACCACAAAGATAAGTTAAATCTAAACCAAATATATTTTCTTTCCTAACCGTAATATTTAAGAATCTTTATACTTAAAAGCACCCCCTACCATACCTTTTCTAATTTAAATAGCTTTTAAAGATTCTCAAACAATCTTGGGGCAGGCCATAAAAAGACAGATCAGATATTGTGTTTGAATATACTTAATGAAAAATACAGAAGTGAGTTTGTCAATATTGCAGGCAACCAAAAGCAGTATTTCTCTGCTTTAAAACCCAAACGTTCCTGTTAATTTCTAGGTGCAACATCACAGGACGTGCTTTTAACCAGATCATGTAACTCTTCTACTACTAGAACATTTAACTTGCAACATTCCTGACAAAGGTAAGGGAAGGCTAAGAACAGGACAGATCTTTCAGTGATTAGACACAGAGATGGATACTCAGTCTTAAGACTACTACCGACTTACTCCTGGAGTCTGTTACAGATCCTAGGTAATACCAAATCCTTCACAAGAAGGAACAGATGAATAACACAATTAGAACTATTGTGCAGTACAGATTTTGCAGAAAAAATTTTTTTTTCGGGTATAAGATTACGAGGTTAAAAAATCTACCTAGAATGTGGGCACTGGTATGGAGTAGCAAGACAAGTATCAACTGGCACCATAAACAAGCTCAAAAAACAACATGATCTGCTTTGTCCTAAAGCTTGACAACAAGGCCAATAATTGTCTAAATATAAAAATTCCCCAAAGTGAAGATTTAATCCAACATTAAGTGATAAATCTTGCTTTAATAAAGAAAAAAAGATTTAACACAATAACCCAGATACTGATTTATGCAAAGCCACGCAATGTAAATAAACATAAAGCTAAGTACCTATTAATTGAGAAATACTATTAAACCTTCATTGGGAATGCCTTCTAACCAATCCATCAGTATGACTGTTTTCATATTGGAACTGTTCACTTAGTTCTTTATTTATACTGCAGGAGTAACCAAAAACCCCAGTTAAGGCCTTAACATGGTAGATACTATCCAGCAATACAGACATGCAGAATTCCTAGCCCTAGGAGTATTGACTACTCAAAAGTACATTTAAAAAAACAGTACTTTTATTGCCATATCTACTTCAGCATTTCTCTTTTTACTGTCCTAATTAATAAACCTCAAAACTGTCCTAAAAACTCACAACAGAAAATGAAAACGGCTATTCTAAAAAAAATCGGTATTGCTATTAATCCAATCTACATTTACCCCAAGATCAAAAAAAAAATCTGCCAGGGCTAGATGTTTTATTTCTGTTGTAGTTTTGAACCTAGGATTATTCAAAAATTCTCATAAAACTCTTGCTTTTCCAGCATTTATGTGATTTTTCACTGAAGATGCCTATACTATCTGCCTATTCTAACAAACTAACCAAAAATAAGCATATTAGTCCTATTAATGTTATGCACTACACCCCTGCATGAGCGTTGGTGGATACATACAGTGTATGTCAAAATTTGGTGTTCTGCTTTAACAGTACCATCACTTATAAGCCTGTGTATTTTCTGTGTATTTTACTACCCTACATGAAGGCAGCTAATACTGAAAATGGAGCTGTAACAGAGTGGTAAAAAAATTTGTCTTCTGACAGAATTGTTCCTAGTGAAGACACATTGGCTAATATAATACTTCAACATCATCCATATTACTTTCTAAAGGATACACTGTAAAACTTCACCTTTCAGAAAACCCCATGGGTTGCAGTTATCACAGGAAAAAAAAAAATAGAAAAAGCTGAAAACATGTTAATATAAATAAAAAACAATTTAAGAATTCCATCAAATTTTGTGCAACTTATTTCGGAAGTACAGCAGAACTTGTTTCTCAAGGGCTTTCTGAAATTGTGTTTCTTTTAAAAAGAAGAGTGACTTGACAGCTCTAGAAACACTGGTGGCTGACACGACTGGAAGAGAAGGCCTTCAATGACCTCATCTGATGTGGCCGCTCTTATGCTGAGAACAACCAGGGAGAGCTGACGGTAGAAGTAAGAATTTCCAGATGTCTGTCCTTTCTCAGTGCCATTCTTTCTTCCTCCTCCACCAAGTCTGGTGGCTTCCCAGCCCCAGCAGTAGCAGATTTAATCATTGGCAGAGTCCCTGTAGCCACTGAGCATCCTGGAGTACTCCAAGTGCTGCACAGCTGATCAGGATCTTTTGGGGACAACTAATCTTTTGGACTGGATTAGAAAAACTGCATAGTCAGATATAGTTAATGCTGATGAGATGAACAGCAAGAGGCTGTACAGGGCCTCTTGCCACTCCTTGAGATGTTGTTTGAATATCTGAAGAGTAATCCCTATCCCACCATATTTATCCCCCTTAGAAACCAATAAAATAGAATTTCAAGAACTTTTAAAATGTTCCTGTATGACTAAACTTTAAATTCTACAACTAAGAAGTACCAAGAAAATACCCATTTTACTGGAATTCAGGATTTTTTTTAGTCACAGGATTAATCACATAATGGAGAAACAAGTCCATGGTAACAAAAAACTAGTCAGTTGTAAGTATTTCTATAATGATCAGCTGTTTTCAAATTATCAAAAGCATCAAAAATCAGAAGATTATGAAACAGTTGCCCTTTCCTTTAACACAAGTTTATGAATCATGTAATAGGTGGTAAAGTTTTTAATTCCAAATCTGGAGAGAACCGAATGGATAAATACATGTATCAATTTCACCTGAAATCATTTGATATACTCCCCCCACTTGGTATTCATTAAATTGAGTAATATAAAAAGGTGAAATTAGAACCATTTCACCTCTAACTCTACTGAATTGGTAAGAAGAGGTTTTTTTAATTTAAGCTTATGTTGAAAATATATACAGCCTCCCCAGTACCTTTACTTTGGAAAAAACTCAGCATTTACAAAAAGCTGATGCTACCACTTCGATTGCAATTCCTCAAGTTCTTTTTCATCTCTTTCTATGAGAATTGCAACCTACAATCTCAGGAAAGAAGTATATAATATATTATATAGAATGAAAGTATGTTCTGCACATGTGTAATAAATCACAAACAGAAAATAGTCAGCTGCATTAAATATTTTGTTTAAAAGTCTTGAATAACATCTAAAATGTTATTCAAAAAAACCTATAAATGTCAGCATAATATAACTGTATTGTCTTTAAAGAAAACATAATCCAATTAACACTTTTTCAGCCACTGACAGACTAGAGAATTCATAATAAATTGAAGTCAACAATTCAAAAGACTTTCAAGTAAGAGAAATAGTCACTGGTTTTAATGATTAGAATTCTATAATATGAACAGCTGAAAACAAACAAAGTAGTGTCACTTGGTGAAATAACATGAGCTTCATTCCTTATACTTTGTACTATACGGTTGGAGTAAATATACTATGGTAAATTCATATCTTATCAATATTACTACTGTGTTTGAAAGGTTACAGTTTCCCATCCTGCCAGACTCCTTCACTCCTTTTTAAACTAGCAGATTTGTTTTAGGGTAGATTTCAGCTACTGCTTTATTATTTTTAGACTACTTGACCACAGACAACATCTGGTATTTTACTAGAAAGTATGAATCAAAAATTCTTCAGGAAAAATATCTTTGCAATTACTTGAAACCAGTTCACATCTACATGAAGGCATTAGAAAGTTAGATCCAGAAACCTGTTTGACTGGACACCCACCACCAGCTTACCCTACACAGATCTACTGAAGTTTTCTGATCTTGAATTTTCAATAATCCTACTTTGTCTGTCCATGACTTTTTCCAGACAACACTGAAACTATGCCAAATTATATTAAAATAATAGCTTCTGCATTTTCTATCCTTATAGCTGATCCTTTCCTCGACTTCAAACACGCTTGCTTTTGGAAGCTGCTGCTGCTAGCCCTTGGCTTTAACACACTGTGATGAGGAATCCTGAAGAGTCAGCATTTTCTAACAGTGAACTGGACAAGATGAAATGACAGAAATGAGAATGGAGCAGAGAATGAACAATGGCAAAAGAACACAGTTCAGTGACCAATTTTTATCACCAAGCAATTCTACCTGCTTTAGGCAGCATAGTGAAGCATAATCCTTTCTCACACAGGAAGTTTAAATATTTCAACATTATTAGAGTTAATCTAGAAAGAAATTATGAAAGATCAAAAGCACTTGAACTGCTACAAGTAAATGGTTCTACCGGGTATTTTGTGGCCATGTGGCTGAGTTTTGGTAAGCTAAGGTTGGCTACAGAGGTAGTCTCTGTGGGAAGACACCAGCTGCTGTCCTGTGTTCGACACAGCCCTTTCCAGCTGGCTCCAAAACAAACACACTGTAGGCCAACACTGAGCCAAATTTGTTTGTGGTACCTCTGTGAAAACATTTAAGAAAGGGAAAAAAAACACTTGACAGGCAGATAGGGAGTAGCTGTGCAGGGAAGAGAGTGAGAAACAGCAGAGGGAACACCAGAGTCAGAGGAGGAGGTGGTACTCCACTGCACCAGAGCAGATGTTGCCCACAGCTCATGAAGGATCCAGGATGGAGCCCCTGCAACTCATGGGAGAGCCCACATTGGAGAAATACATTTGGGTATTTCCAGAAGAAACAGGGCCACTTTCCTTTTTTTTTTTCCCCTGAAGGACTGCAGTCTAAAAGAGAGAGCTCACACTGGAGCAGGGAGAAAATGTAAGGAGGAAGGAGAAGCAGAGAGAAAACGCTATGTAGTGACCACAGCACACTTCCCCTCTATGACCCCTGCACTGAACAGGGAGAGTGGTAGATGAGTTTAGAGTAAAGTAGTTAAGTTAAGCCTGGGGGAAGGAAAGGTGTTTTCCTAATGTTTGACTTTGTTATTACTCAAATTTATTTTAATTTGTGATATATTAAATTTATTTCTCCCAAGTTGAGTCTGTTTTGCCCACAATGGTAAAGAGTTATAAATTTTCCCATCTTTGTTTCAACTCATGAGTTTTCTCATTCTATTTTCTCCCTTTGTCCCACTGAGGAGGGGAGTGAGTAGCTATGTGGGAGTCCAGCCTTTAGCCAAGGTATCCTGCCACACCAGTACATGTGACTGTCAGAACGATCTTTTGACTTACTGGAAGAAGTAGCTCTCTTTTTTTCTGGACTTCCTGTATCTTCCATATCTGTCTCAGTGCTCTCACTGGCTGCAGTTGCTGCCTTTCTTCTTTTCTGAAGAAAAAAAAATAATAAAAAAAAGTAATTGAACTCAAGAGCAGGAAAGACCATACCAAGTCGAAAATATCTTATCTTCACAAGATATTCCCTAATTTTAAGCATTATTTCTTCATATATTACAAAATGTCTCCAGTTATAGAGAAATTTATTCGAATATTAACACAAGAATTCTAGTACTAAGTAATACAGAATTTAAAAGGACAGTTCCCCTATCTGCAGATCACTTTAGGAGTCAAAATTTTAATGTATGAAAACATGAGTCTTTATGATCAAAACCTGTTTTTTTTAATTTACATTGAATCACTGCTACAAAGGAGCAAACTGAAAAATCTTAAAGAACACACGAAAACATTTTACATTAAGTTCATAATGCCTGCTTTTTTAAAAGCAATTACACTTCATTAAATTCAAGTTTATCTGGACCTGGCTTCTTAAGGCTTTCTTTGCACAGCTTAAAAGTAGCTCATACCCACTGACAGTACAGTATTTTTTTTTCCTAATAGCAACTGTGCAGTGTGTTCCAAAGAGAGGTACTTGGGAAATCTGAACTCTATTCAAGATACATTATCTTAAAACCTCTAAATGGATAGAACTCTTATTATCTGTGTATTACAATTAATCTTGCTGTTGCAAAGTATTTTTAAAGTGGTTATTGAAAATTATTGTTTTAAAGCCATGATTTTTGCAAAGGATGGGTTGACCTGTATCAGACACAGATGAAAAGTGATGAATACAGAAGAGTTTACCTTTTCTTTTTTTTTTTAGTTTTTTTTTTTTTTAATTGTGTAAGACTAGAGCTTCACTAATACAGCTTTAAAAGCGGCTACAACTTCACACAGCTCACGAGAGAAGGGGACAGTGCATTACATCTTTCCTTTCCAAAGTGTTGCTTCATGATTACCATCTAAACCCTGCTGGGCTGAACAGATTGGTTCGATAATTACATACAATAACTGCAGTGGGCAGGTAACCCTCAGCTGGCACAGGGCAGCTCCCCTGTGAGAACTTCCATATGCAAACTGCACTGATGGAGTGCATTAGGTACATCTTTCCTGCCGGTGCACAGGCCTGATTACCGCCAGCCAAGACTCCAAGGTTAGCATGTCAGCAGATTTGTGATGCATTAGGCAGGAATAAACACAGACACTTTTGTTCATTCTGACCAAAATTAAGGAGGACTATTTCAGCACTGCACTGCTTTTATATGAGAGACAATGCATTCCTCCCAATTGTACTAGGAAACATTTTAAATGCTCATCAGAAAAATAGATATTCAATACATGCTACACAAAAGCAAAATACATTTATCTTGTTTCCAAGCTTATTTAATAAAAAGTGGTTTCTTAATCTTGATGCAGGTGAATTACAAAGCAGTAGAAATCAGGCAGCATTCATCTGACAAAAGCAGCACCTGCACATCTGAACCATTAGAAGGAACCAAAAATCAGTAAGACCTATATTTTTCCAGGTTACTCTCAATATTTCCCAGCAACTCTTCAGCACTGAACAACGGCAAGATGTGCTCCTTGCACTAAATAATTTAGTTAAGAGCTCAAAATACTTCCTTCAACTCCCAGTACTGCTAGCTTCTTGTTTTGCTAGAACTATTACAGAATACCACACACAAACCAACATGCATTTACAGAATAAAAAAAACCAAAAAAACAAACAAACAAAAAAAAAAAACACCTTGAGCAGAACGGTGGACTGTTTTTCATTTACTTTCACATCTGGGAAAAACTTGAGTCATGATATAGAAAATAAAATGCTAACTTTTAATAAAGCAGACATCTGTGTATTTTACCCAGATAACATACTGAGATTGCAGAACAACCATGCAACATATAATGCCCACCACGGCTTAATTATCTATACAAGCTGAAAGCACAGGAGATTCCTACATTTTAAGAATGTATTTACACAGAAGCTAGAAATACTGTCTCCTAGCTATGAAACAGTACAACTTCAGAACACCAAATATAACTGATTTAAGAAAATATGGTAGATTGCACTAAAGAAGTGACTAAAAGGTCAGTAGAGCCAAAATGTCACAGATATTCCGTATTAGAGGTCACAATCTTCTCAAAGATAGATGCCACACTGTATTTTTCTTTTCCAAAGTCGACATTAAGCATATCAAAAGAAATCAGGTATGTGCTAGAAGATACTGGCTCTCGGAAGTAAGACACTACTGATTAATGGTAAATTATCTTTATGGAAAGCAGATTTTAACAAAGTTTGGAATCTGGAGCTTATTTTAAAACTCTAAGTCATCAGGTTGAGCTCCCCATCACAGCTGAAAATAGATAAAATTTTAATTAACATTTTACGTTCTTTCTTTCTTTCTTCCTCCATATTTTTAAGTGTCTAGGTGTTCTCAACTTGCACAAACTGTCTTCCTGTTCTATTAGATTCTCCCTAATGTCTGATACCCTCTGGAAGAAAATCAAGTAGCATGAGTTCCCAAAGATATATTCTGGAAGGGGAGACATCCTGCTGAAGAGCCTCTTTTCATTCGTTCTTGAAGAAAAGTGAAAAATTCAGCCTATTCTTCTATCCTAGCCTATACCACTGCTTTTACAAGGCCTACAAAATCCTATATAGAAGGAAGAATCATATGTTCCAGTGCTTGGTCAAAAGCAAGAAGATATGTCAACCTGATGTCCATCAATCTTATTCTGTCTGGTCACTCCAGCAGTTGCTGGCATTAAGTAGTACGAAGTCCACTGAAACAGGAAGCAGAGTGCTGAAAACACTTACTCAAACAGGCCAGTAATTAATACTCATTGCTTCATCTAAATGCTTGAACTTATTTGTGACAACTGAGCAAGCTGACCATGCATATGGTTCCTCAGAGTAAGAAAAAAAACAAAACCAAAAAAACCCAGTGTAAAAACGAGCTCCTATTTGATGCCAGTAGGTAAGAACCTATGAAAAAGTATTATCCCACCCTTTGGGAATGGTCTTGATTGATACTGGCTAAAAAAATAAGATTTTTGAAGTTTTATTCCATTGAAAATGTGCACCAGACATCTCTGCTGGACAAGGACATTAAAGGTCACAGATGTTGGCTCTGCAGCAGGCCAACTTATTCAGCAAAGAAACCAGTCAACCATTAAAAACAGATTATCTTTTTTCCCCAAAATACAGGTCTCAAGCCATGTCGAACCACAGGGGGAACAGAAGAACTTATGCTAATGAACTCTCCTTTGGGACAGACCTTTACATGCAGTTGAGTAGAAAATACTTGTATAGAGACCACAGCTGTACAATTTTAGCCAAAATACTATTTACTGGGCAAAAAGAAGTTAAGAAAAGCTGGACATACATCCTCAGACTTTAGAATCCTACAGCTTTTTTTCTTTTCTGCTCTTTCTCCATCTTTAACACACTGTTGATTGTGTCAGTAAGCAGGCAACATTCTTGTACTATTACCCTGTATTCTCAGTTCCCTGGTTCATGCTAAAGGAACCAATAAACTACCCACCTACTATTAACAAATGTAAATAAAGAACTAATAAATGCAGTTTGAAGTACGAAATAATATTTATTGTCCCATTATCTGACCAGATTATTGTTAGAAGCCATTTTAACATACACCTTCCCTAAAGCTTAAAAACTTCCTAATGCCATATTCAAATGGGAATTCAAATCCAGAGTTTAAGGCTTCTTAAATACAAAGAATAAAATACCCATGGCCTACGAACATAGTTAAGACTCAAAAATAACATATTAGATCATGGTAAATTCAATATGTGAATTCCAAAACCAAATACTTGGCATAAAATTGCATACTTAAAACTAAGCTTTGAACTAGTCACAGAAAGGAAACTAATATGAAACAAATACTAGACCAATTTTACCTTACATGTACTTTGATCCATCTGGAGTTCTACCAATTTAAAGAAATAAGTAAATTAGCCAAATGTTCATCTATTCAAATGTCAACATACAAATGTTGTTGTCCAAGGTACTATTATGAAAGTACACCTACAAATTTCATTCTGCATTAAGTTTTAATATCAATTAGTGAAGCTGAGTTAGAGAAATAACGCGTGTGACTAGGACTTAAACACTTCATTATTTAATTCTTTCCTACTGGATGAAGTCACGGCACCTACTTCCAACATCACTCTAACTTTTACTTAGCTCAACAAAATGCAATAAAAGCTGACGAGAATTTTTAGAGTAAAACCTTTTGTACAGGATTTGTTTGAAAGTCTCCATTCTCTGACAAGCCGAAGTCAAGTACTCCATCATCTTTTTGCCCAATGGCTTTGAGACCTTGCAGAAGTATTTCTCGGAAATGCTGATAAACAGGTTTCTCTTCATAGCTCAGTAGCTTCACCTTTTCCATATATTTGGCTATTTCATCTAAAGAAATGGCATCTCCAATTAATTTCTATTTGAAAACATTTTAATCATTCACTTTTACCACAAAAGAGACAGAAATTATGCATGCACTACTTATGCTATTTTTGAAATGTTTATTTATAAACTCCTAATAATTGTGTCTTTACTACAACATGTTTTAGAAAAAAATTATGCCAAGGCTCATTGCCCAGTGATGACAGCATCACTGTTTTTCACCTGGTCAGTGTAATGAAGAGTCAGTCATAAAAAAGTGTAATAGGCCAATCTTCACTAATGAATGCTTGTTTACATTGTATTTCTTACATCTATATATAAAAATGTGGAAAAGTAAATTCAATGTTATCTCAGAACTTAATCAGTTCAAGGCTGAAACATATATTAAATAATACATGAAACATTAGACCACTCTAAAAACAGGCAAGTCACACTTGACAGAGAAAACTCTTCTGATCACCAGGAATAGCTGGAAATAACTAAATATTAGGATACCAAGAAAGTGTATTTCAATAGTTAGGGTTTGGTTTTTTTTAATGTACTCAGCAAATCACCAATGCCAAATGGGAATAATCTATACTTCCAGTTTGCAATACTTTTTAATTTTCGCTCTAAAATTCAGTTGTGAAAAATCAATTTACACATTCCATGTTTGCGATTCATACTGTCCTTAGCCAGAAGCAACGCAGTGTCTACAGTTCATACAACTACACCCAAAAGGAAGAGCCTGAACTTCTCTTAAGCAACATTCTAATTCATGCCACTGTTGTTCCTGACTGAAAGAAAGAAGAAAAATAGGCACAAACTTCAGTAAACAAGTATTTAAAAATAGCTCCTCTTACCTGGTTTATTTTTCTCAGGAAAGCATTTGTCCATTAAAACAGAAATATTATCTCTACATCTGAAAAACAAAATTATTCAAAACTACTGTTTCTTTTGAATTTTTAATTTTGCCCTGTTCTGATAAACTTTCTAAGTACCCAGCTTGGGCCACTGTGAGACACAGGAAACACTACATAAATCTTTGGTATGACATATTATGGACATTTCTAGGTGTGCAGTACATTTGAGAACCTGACAAATGACAGATGGGCTACCTGAAATATAGTAAGTTTTTGTTCAACAGCTTTTGACTCTTATAAAAGTAAGCAAGTAGAAGACTGAAGAAAAAGAACCAGTCCATTTTAAACCCTCACATACCAGTGCTTAGGAAGCCCGATGATGAATACTTGTTAATGAGACTGAAACTGCTGTGCTGGGACAGCTCCCTGCATATTAAATACCTGACACAAAAAGGTTGTCTGGGGCTGAGGGGAAGATGAAGGAATGTTAACAGTGAGGCTGGGGGACAAAATGAAAAATAATTTAAAAATCCCACAGTAGTAGTGCTCTAGGTGGAATGATGCTCAAAGACATTTAGGATTCCCCTTCAGCTTCCATCTCTGCCACTGACTTCAGCGTATGGTGCTATATACTCATGCTCTACACTTGTAAAGCAGGACTAATGGTTACCTGCATTCTGCTATGAGTGATTTTTGATGGCAGTATTCTAAAGTGACAATACTGTGGTGGAAAAATAAGCATCTCACACATGCAAAAGAAGACAGTAGAACAGTACAAGTGAAGTGTAATTACAAGTCAAGGATACATGAGACATGATGAAGGGAAATTGGAGTGTATACAAAATAGCCCGCTCACCAAAAGGGAACATACTTAAAGTACAAAGCATTTCTACAGTAAGACATTTTCATTTTCAAAAGTGAAAGAAAACAAGTAGTTTTCCCACCTGATTTTTGAGTCTCTGACAAAATTTGGATCTTTTAAATTATCTTCCCACGGTAGATGGCCACTAAGCCAATGAATCATGCAGTAACCCAAGATCTCCAGATCACCACGTCTCGATGGTGCTAAATACATATCCACACATAAAAAAACCAACCATTACATCAGCTAATAAAGCACACACAGTTTAACAACAGTAAAAATTTGTAAATATGCTAAGACAACAGAAAGTCAATGCTAAAAATGTAACATTACTGTATCTGTTACTTTTTTCTTTATTTTAGCATAAAAGCTAGGAAAGAAAAAATATTATTCCTACATCTGGAAGGATAACTTCATTTTCAAGCCCTTTATCAATCTCTTTCTTCTATTCAAAAACATGACATGCTGCACTTATCCCAATTTGGGAAGCTTTTTAAGTAGTCAAATTGTGGAAAAAAATAGAACAAGTTAGCAAAGTGATTGACTTTTTGTTCAAAACAGTTATTGCTTCTCTTCTTCTATAAAAAGGTAATAGTGCTGAAACCCCACCTCCTGAAAAAATATTCTACAATGCTGAATTATTTTATGTGGCCTGAAAACTGAACAGAGGACAGTAAGAGATCAGATCTCTAAGCCTTCACAGGAAAAAACACACCCAAAAATAAACCAGTAAAAAAACCCCAAAACAACGACATGTACCACAAGTACATTGACCACAGACTACACTAGAAGTATAACCAGGCAAATCAAGTCATCTTTGCTCATGTTCAGTTTTAAGCATAGATGCAACAGTTCATCCTAAAGTAAATAATCATTTTCAACAACTTTCATTTTTGCAGAACACACCTTTATGCTAATAAAGCAAAATTTAAAAATTAAGAAAATGAAATTAGTGTTCACTATAATCCTCAGCGTTTAATCAGACACAGACCTGTACTTTCCATGTTCAATCTTTTCTCATTTCTTACCTTTTGATGTTCAGTGACAATAGGTATAATTAATTAAGTGAAGTTTTGTTAAAAAAATTATAACTATTGATTTAAAAACAAGAACATTTCCACAGTGACAACAGAAACTATTTTTCTCCTGAAAACAGGCCCTATTTTTTATCAAGATCTCACAAGCACTATTCCATTTCTACTTAGTAAAAAGCAATATGTTAAACATCTTAATAGTCTTTATAAATTAAGAAACTCTAGTTAAGAAAGTTACATTAAAAATACAGTAAGTAAAACTTAGTGAAAAAAAAAGGAAAAAAAGAGGCCAGCATAATCCATAGGGAACAAAAGAAAAATAAGAAAAACACTTTCATAGATTCAGAAACCTGGTTTGTTTATTTGCTGCATTGAGTTTTTAAAAGTCTTTTGTATTTATAAAAAAAGGATATACAAATGCCTGTTGCAGAGAAGAGTTTTACATCCTTACCCACACCCTTATGTGCATCAATACTGGTATATTCAATAGTTCCATCATGACACCTTTTTGGATCTTCTTTATATACTTTGTGAACTCCTTCAGGGCAGTATCGGTAGGCAAGTCCATAATCCACCAAGTACACCTAGTATTTTCCATAAAGAATTCCATGGTTAAAGAACCATAAACACAAAAAATATGCAAATAATAAATGCAACTCCCAATCCTTCTCATAACTTCTTTAAAAGTATTAAAAATGGTGATTGTTCAACTTTAAATGATTCTCAGTGCTGTATTAACCTTACTATCTATGATTTGAAAACAATATGCCAGATAGGTTTTATTATTTTTCATATAGCAGTCTGATGTGGAAGTCATTTCTTGTTGATGCAAAAGCCAAGTAAAGTAAAATAGTCAGTTATTACCAGTAAAATTAAATTTAAAAAAAAAAAAAAAAAAAACAACAAACACGTAAAAAAGGAAAAAATGTCCATAAAGTTATAAATGCATTTACTGTGCTACCCTCTATAAAGTCAGCTGTCTCATTTGAACAATACTACACACTACTACTACTCACTAACACCACAGTTACTTTAAGAGAACTGAAATTATTTTACATCTTTCACAAGCTAAAACATTTGGGCAAGAACACATACATAATTCTGAAACTCTAATATGCATTGTTTGAATAGTAAAGAGAGTTAAAAATGCAGAAAAATGAAAGACTTCCATAAATCAAGTGGAACAATAAACACTTTAAAGACCAATTTTTCCAAGTAACAGAACACTTATCTGATGGATTTCTTGAACAAAGGAATGAGGTAACAATGCAGACAGGCAAACATAATTTACCAATGTGCTATATAATTTTAGGCTTCCACCTGCAAATACCTATTTGTGAGTCAATTTTTTTTTAATCTCGAGAATTTCTCTAGAATATTATTTAGGCCAAATAGTCAATTGATAACTGTCCAGCAAAAAGCATTAAAAAATCATAGAATATTAACTAGATATAAATGTCAAGCAGAAATAATGTTACCATATACAATCTTAAAAATGAGCTTCTGCTAGATTTCACAGGTTCAAAGCACTTGCATGTGTTGTCAAATAGAAGGTTTAAAACATGAGGAATAAAATGCATCAGAAATACCTGATTAGGGTTCTTGTAACTCAGAAGGAGGTTTGCGGCCTTGATGTCTCCATGCACATATTCATGCTCGTGGATGTATTCCAGAATATCAAGCTAACAAAACAAAAGTCATGTAAATGCAGTACCCAGGTCTGCCCAGCAGAGGACCTGGACTCAGCACAAAAGTGGGACTGAACTGAGACTTGCACAGGGAAGAGAGACTGAGAAAATATAATGTATTTTTTGAACTTACTATTCTCAGGCCTAATTGTAGCACAGTTTTACGGGAAAATTGCTTTGCATTCTCTTCATACATCTTCTGAAGATCTCTGCCAAATCGGTCCATTATCATAAATCGATAACTAAATTCAAGGGCAGAAAAAAAAGACAAAACAAACAGCAAAGTTACTGAATTGCACTTAGCAAAGTATTTTATCTGTGTGTTAACTGTACAAATTACTGATTCTCTCAAAAGTAATTGTGGGAAATACTTGACTATTTTTTTAATGCTGAATATCAATTCTTACCTTTTTTTACATCAGCTAGTCAAAAGCTTGTCCATCAAGAGAACTGCTCTTTATTCTAGTTATGCAACACAGTAACAAGTACTCACAGAAGAAAACATCCTATTGTAACTCACTATAAGCAAAACCAAGCATCAATTACTTACAAAAATACATTCCCTACTTTATAAATTACTTAAGTGACTCAACATGGTTACTTAAAATGTTCATTTACTGAAATCTATTGCAAACTTTTTAACCTATTATTAACCATAAAAACCTCCAGCTGCCAAAGGTGTTCTGATATTCACTGCCATAGCCAAACTGGTGTAAGAACTGTAAAAATTCATAGTGGTTATATTAAAGAAATTCATGCATTAAACACTGAATGCAAAGGCACATTTATTTGCGGGATAAAAACAAAAAAATTGCTGTATTCACTTTTGCCTCTTAAAATTAATGTTGTTTTTACATTAATTAGTTTTACAGTTGAGGACCTACTGAAACACTGATATTTCTGATATACTAAGGCATACATACTGACTGCCCTATGCAGTGATCCACACAGAAAACCCTGACCTACTCTAAACTGCCAGAGAAGTACTAAAACTCCTTTGCAGCACAGATGTTTAGAGAAAACCCACTAGGAAACAAGTGCTATTACATAAACAGGCATTAACATTAAAGACCAAGTAACAAAAACCCTTCATGACAGGGAACAATACTAAAAACTACCCCTAGAGTTAAAACAAAATTAACATGAGACTAGCAATTATTCTAGCTCACAGATTAAGAAAAAAAAAAAAAAAAAACCAAACCTATCCCTAGAGAAAATAAAATAGATTTGAGGGAGCACTGAGTCCTTAATATTTGTGAGTGAAAATACTTTAAGTGCACACAAAAAAAACTTTAAAGGTAGTCATATTATTCAAGGACTTGCACATTAGAAGTTGACTTTGTTTTAATTAAAATATAAAAAGCTTCTAGACCACATATACATATAAAGCATCACTGTAGTACAACAACACTTGCAACAAATGAAAACTAAATTAGAAAGAATATAATAGACACAAATAGGAGTAAAAAAACAGAATACAAATAAAATGTATCTATTCATATAATCCCTAAAGGTACCCTGCCATGAACATGAAACTTTGTAGCAAAAGAGAACAACACGAAGGTAAGTGGGAAATACACCTTACAAAGTAAATTAGGTTAAAAGGGATAGTGGTTATGAATGAAATAAATTCCAATATATGCCAATAAAAGATATATTCACCTGTTTCCATTTTTTTCATGCAAGCCAGAACCCCAATATCTTGGTACACCTAAATATTTCAGTTTATGGGACTTAGTCCACTTCTGAACTGAAAACACAAATAAAGTAAAGTTCATGAATTTGCATCAGCAGACCTACATAAAAAGGGAGTAGTCACATTGCTTACAGTTTCTGCATACCTGTGAGCTGCTTATTTCATGGAAACATGTACGCAAAGTATACTGGAAAGTTAACGACGTATTTATTCATTGTAGGGACAGAGATGTAACTCAAGTTTCAATTTAGACAACACCATCAACAGAACTATATAGAACTTCTTACCAAAAATCTCTAATTTATTTTATGTCTGAATTAGATGTCAATAATTTAAAAATAATTTTAAAAATTACCTAAAGAGATTCCCTTAAAGTTTGACCTTACTCCTATGGGCTCTATTTTCCTAAATGCTTGTAGTTCATTAAAAACATTTTAACAGACTGCTTACTTTCATCTGGCTTAGCAGCTCGCATGTAGAACTTTAACTCAGTAAAAAGTGGTCCATTCTGGCTGGGTTCCTTTAAGACAATTTAAAATTGGTTAAAAACTGCTGTGTTAGTGTCTAATAATTATTAAAAGCTTACAAAATATAACATTCACCCTATAAAAACATATTCTCCCTCAAATGTTCTACCCAGTGCTGACAAACTCAACTGAATCTTCTTTTTATAAAAGAAGTTTAGCTCTAAAAAGTTATTTTTATTATAAATTGCTTAACATTAAGGGTATCAAAGAATACTGTCCCATAACGAACGACTAAAGAATAACAAATTGACTGAAATGTATAGAAATATTACCAATAATTGGCAAAGTTTAGCAGAGAACATTAAACAACACTCATTATCTCAGATTTTCCAGATTAAAGCTGGATTGCATCAATTGCAGTAGCCATCAGTGATCTCAAAATAACACCTGTAATGACTTGATGAAAAAAACCTTAACAAAAGTTAAATTCTTGCTGAACATAAGGCATTTTGTTCCCTTCACACATTAGATGACAGAGATAAAAATTACAGAGGATTTCAAAATTTGTCTTAAACTAAATTATAAGAACTATACCTGTTTTGACTTCAGAGCCTATCTTGCATTTAACAGAATATAAGGTATTTCAGTTCCATTTTCAAAGGACAAATTTATGGGAACCATGTAACAAGTAAAGTTCAAGGGAGAAATTTTTATGAAAACACCAAAGTGCAAAAATAGCAAATGGGCAAGTACTTTGACACTACATTTCCAAAACTTGGCACAGAAAAAACCAGTGATTCAACTCTTGTAATTTTTGAGTAACTGATTTTGAGATGAGCTTAAGCAATATATTTTAGTCTAGTTACTCACATATGTCCACATTCATTCTATCTCAGTGAAAATACCTGTTTCGGAACATCCTATACTTGAGAAATAACAACACATATGCAGTTACTGGCAAAGAAACCCAGAAATAATACAATCATACGATATTAAGAGAAGTTCTAAGATACACGTCAATTTTAAACAGTTTTAATTTTAACTTTTAACTTTTAAATGCAGATGCAATGATCCAGAAAATTGCTAAGGGGCAGACTATACCACTCAGCTAATAGAGGTTTACTGCTGTCTGACATTAAGGTAGCAATGTAAAGAGATCAAACACGCCAATGACCGTGGGCTGCAGCACACACTGATGTCTGGGAGCAGGGCAGAGTCAGGCAGACAGGTCAGAATGAGAGCAGAGATCAGCCTGGGCACCACTCCCAGGCCTGGACCCTTGATTACAAACCTACCACCTATCTCCACCTCACTGTCTCCAGCAGCACTACCTTGATAAACAACGGAGCAGAGCCCCCTCTTTGTGGGACCAACAGTCAGACTTCAGCCAGGAACAAGAAAAAAATAACAAGACCAAAACCAGCTTGACTAACTGATCAACACACACACAGATTTTTATTTATACACAATGGACAACAACATAGCAATACAGAGATTACATAAGCAGGCCAGAAGCGATAAATAGCTAAATTCCTACACTGCAGTTATCTCAAGCAGATGTTATTTGACCCATTCACTTGTTTCTGTGTAGCACAATCCATTAATACTCTATTTTAATTAGAATACAAATTATCTTATATATAATTTTTATTCAGATTACACAGGCATGAATGTTATTTTGTCACTAAAATACAGCGAAAAACTGTAGGTGTTAAAAATTCTTACAATATTTATCTATAAATAAATTATGCCACAAAAAATTATGTTGCAGCGCTGAAAAAGAGATATATCTTTCTCTAGTCAGAGCAAATGCTGAAAATCTGCTACCTTTTCATACTTGAGGGAATGGATAAATGATTTAACCACAAAATAGTTCTTCAGCTTGACTGTGAAGGTGTTTTCCCACAATACCATTAATTCTACATACAGACAAATAAATGCATAAGCTATGCTGAGAAAGCTCACACAATTATGTCCATTATTTGCTACACTAGTTCTCAAACTTCTAGAGATTTATGCCCAGGATCATTCTAAACATATGACTTACACAACTGAAATTAATGCCTTATTCAAAGAGATATTGTAATGAAAGCAATTATGGAGTACATGTCAACACCCAACAAATTTCAAGTGTACTTTAAGAATTCTGATCTTTTTCAGTCACAAATTTAATGAAGTGTAATTAAACTCTGCATCCACTCCTGAACAATGACATCTGAAAGGTCCACATGTTAAAAAGCATTTCTTTTTTTAATAAAAGCTGTGATTCATTTCATACTGTTGAGACATCAATACTATGAGGATATGTCAAAGACTAAGCCAATTTCCATCCTGCTTTAATAGCTTAATTTGAAGAACATTACTATAGAAGCACATATTTTGTTAAACACTAATAATTGTTCAGAGCTGTTAACCACTTTGCTTAGCTGATGGATCAACTAGCAACCACCCAGGCATCAGAAAATGGGCTCTTATCCGTAGTTGTTTTATACTAGACTGTAGAGACATAATATGTTATGGGTCATTTGTGAGGCTAGCTCAAAGACTGGGCCTACTCTTTATTGCCATAAAGACAAAATTATAAAAGATAAATTAGAAGTGAGTAGCCATCTGGGATATTAGCAATGGAAGTATTTACCAAATGCTGCGGCAAAGTGAATCTAGCATAAAGGCAACCCAAAAGGTGGGGCAACTCCTATATTCAGAGCCTAAAGTGGAGAAGAGAAGCAGATGGACAGGTTTCAGACTCAGAGGAAGAAGGGGATAGCAATTACACACAGCATAAATTAATGCATAGCTGATGATTTTCCAAGCAAGTGAAACCAGATTCTTCCATCAAGGTTAAATGGCACTCTGCTTCCTGATCAGTCCAAACTCAGCAGGAGCCAGCAATTAGAAGCCACTGCCTCTTACAGGCAAGCCACTGCTGATGGTCTCACTGTCTGTTATCTGCCTCTGAAACAGGTCACAGTTCCTGCATGACAGACACCCCCACCCTCAACAGCACAGGCTGAACACACTGAAGCTGCCAGCTGCAGGTTGGGGTTCCTGGTCTGTGCAGAATTCCTGCCCACAACACCTAAGGTAGCAGCAGCAGGCTGATGTTGAAAGTGTGGTAGTCTGACATTTGTGTGGTAAGCATAAGGCTTTCTTCAGCAAGGGACAACATTTCGGAAACAGGGTCATAACAAACTGCACCTTGGGGCGTCTGAACAGTATCAAAACCAGTACTCTAGAATTTCCCTTTAGTCAGCAGAGGTAAATATCAAGATTAAAGGCACATATCAACTAAAATGTATTTTATTCTAATTTAACCTGATCTTTTAGTTTCAGGAACAAATGTTAAAAGTATTAACATATCTAAAATGTGGCCAGCTACTGCAGCAAAGCATTTCAGTATCATCATATAGTTTAATAAATAAAATGTTAGAACAGTGCAGTTCTGAACTATGCTGAAAAACTAATCTTTTACACTGTGAAGTTGTCCTGTACAGGTTTCTGGTATTTGTTTTTGTCACAGGAACAGAAGCGCCACCAAGATAATCCAGGGTCTGGATCTACTACGGCTATTCCCATATTCCCTGGTTTTTTTACTAAGACTTTACCAGGAATCATATATGACAGTAGGATCTATACCAAATACTCTGGAAAAATATAAGAAAAATACTTTTTACCTTAGGAAGAGAAATAGCTAAACCAAATGAAATAACTCTTTTTTTAAGACTAAAAACATAAGAAAATTTCAAGCTATAAAAACAATCCGCTCATTTGCTACAGAGGGCTAAAAATGAGCTATCAACAATTCTTTTTCTTCTCTCTAATCATTAGGTTAAAAAAAATTACGTGTCAATGCTATTTTAATTCAATAGAAATTAGAACAGGTATGTGGTTTATGATAAAACATTTAAAGGACTTTGTATCTGTGGAGACCTTGGGAATCAAGGTTTTGCTTTTTCTATTCCCAAGCCATCTGTCAGTTTACCAACATCCAGTGGTGAGCAGACTCACTGTTGAATCACAGAAATTCTCCAAAAGCTAGACAGATTTCATTCCTTTGGTGATATGTGGGTTGTTTATAGGAAGCAAATGAAACAGAATATGATCCATTTAATGAATCTTTCTCAACTACACTGATGTTCCACTATGATGTTCCTCATACATAGGAGTCCCAATTCTCACCTGCATTCCTCTGTATCACCCCACTTTTATTTTAAACAGCAATTGCATTATTTTCAGAAGATGTTTTAAATTACACATGCTATTCTAGAACAAATATTTTCAGGTTGTGAAGATTCAAATGCTCTCTTACCACTTTTGCAACATAAGGGGCATCACTGCCAACCGACTTTGAAGAATTAACATCAGCTGTTAAAAAAGAAGCTTTTATTAGTAGGAGGAGAGCAAACTGTCACAAAGCACACACTTATTTGCTATGCAGAATGGACAAACACATGACAAAGTAATTAAGTACTGACATGAATACAGCCAAGTACCTTAGCATTGGTAAGAGAACTACTCTATATGACAAGGCTACTGTATATGGGTATGATCTTGCATTCTACCTTCTGTTTGAGGAGAATTGGCAGTTTACTATATAAAGGAATTATTTTTTACTATCCAGTAACTTTTAAATAGTCAATATTATTTCTTTTGTTTTCTAGGACTCTGATAAACATAACCCATCTGTGGACATAAAAATGAAAAATAAATTCTCTCTACTGAGTTGCCATGTCATGTATCCAGAAGTGACTTTCTGTTGGTAATAAGCTGTTGATATTTGTTACAGAAGATACAGGTATGAAGGACATCAAGTTAGGCAAGCACAAAGTACAAGAACAGTCAGAGTCACAGCCTTGTGCAAATGATGGGGAAGCAGAGAGCACGCTTTGGCTTCCACAAAGCAGGCATTTGTAACATGGAGAACTACACAATTTGAATGAGTTGGAACTCCAGTAAATTTAGTAGCTCATTGAGCAAGGCTGAGTAAGTAATTGAAAGCTTCTCTGGCAAGAAGCCACACACTGGTCCTGTTTTTCTTCTTAACCCACTTATGCTGCAGTCTGTTGATTTTAAAAGCAGGACAGATTTTTTGTTGTTGTTTCCCAACTCGGTATGAATTCAGTGCAACTTTTTCACCAAGATGAGGAAGACCATATTATAGCAATCACATTAACTTTCATCTGTTCAAAAATGTTTGAAAAATGACTGGGGCAATCAAGTAGTTAGTCTCAAGACCTCTCTTATCTGTGCATCTGTTCAAGAGATACTAAGTAAGGAACACTATTCACTTTAAGAAATTTCCCTTGTATTCAGTAACAGCATCACAAAACAAGAACTGTACTGACGGTTTAAACTATTAAGTCCAAAATTTTGATTTCTTTTAAACACTAGTTACATTAAAAAAAAGCATACGACCTGTCAGAAGTTCACAAGGCAATGAAAAAATCAAAGCAACCCTGAAGTCAAAACCAGCCAAATACTGGCTGATCAGTAGCCTCCACAGAACATACTCAGACAGCTTCAGGTCAGAATTTGTCATTAAAAAGACACTCATGTAAAAATCCAATATTTCAGCCAGATCAAAAATCAAATTTATATAAATACTAAACTACCTTTTCCATGGCTAAAAAGTAATAAAGATTTTGGTTTAAAAAAAAGAAGGAACTACCACTGGAAAATCATACAATTAGTGTTTAAAATTACTTTTTGTTTAGTCCTGTCATTTTCTTCCAACACCATGATCCAAGCTAAGGTTCTAGCAAAGATCACATGAAGACACTTTGTATTTCTAATTTAGAGTCATTGTTTCATTGTTTTGAATAAGGATAAACATCTCACTCTCCATTTGAAAGCATTATCACAGATTACTGCACTTACCAAGATACAGGCGTCCAAAGCCTCCCTGCCCTATAGGGACACCTAATTTCCATTCTTTTCTGGATGTATCTGCTAGAACCTCCCCCAGAGCAAACACTTCAGCAAGTTTCCTTTTTGCAGGGACTCTTTTTCCAGCAGTCTTCTTATTATATGGCATTTTCCCTGGAGAGAGAGAGAGAAGGGAAGGAAAAATAAAAAAAAACCCATAGGTTACATGCTGATCCTATTTGTTTTATGTAGAAATCTGTTAGAAGCATGAAAAAGTATGGGTTGTTTAAGTTATAATATGTCACTACAAAGATACCTTAAAAGAAATGCAGTAAGCAGTTTCATTGGCATGAATTCTAAGTGAAAAAAACCACATTTTTCCAGGCATCACAAAAAAATTTGACAGTGAAAATCTTCACAAGAGAAACTTATTAGAAGACCTTTTGTAATACATGCTATAAAAAAATATCAGAATCTAGCATATTCAATCAATCACAACCAATCACAGGTGGCAAAAACTTGGAAAATAAAGTAAACTAATGAAATAAATCTCAGTTTTCCTGGAGTTAAGCTTGCATATTGAAAAATTCCACGTCTTCAGTAATAATATAAGGAATTCCTCTTAGCTGTAAAAAATACACCAAAAAAAAATCTAAAAAAGCTATCCAAACAGTTAATTATTTTTTTGTCCTATATAACTGCAAGCAACAAGAATCAAAGTCTGCTTATTGTTTACAGGGCAGCATCGAGTGGGTCCTCAAAAAACTAGTACATAACTACCTATTTTGAGATCTTAAGAATAAAAGTATAACTGTTGCCTTCCCCCAACCTCAGGTGTCAGACAAGTAGTATTTCCAGAAATAACCTAACAGCCTACTGGAACATGCACCTTTCTGCAGAACAGAATCATAGAATCTTGGAACAGTTTGAATTGGAGGGAAACTTTTAAATGTCATCTAGTCCTTCTGCAGTGAGCAGAGACATCTTCAACCAGATCAAGTTGTTCAGAACCCTATCCAATCCGAACTTGAATGTTTTCATGCATCTACCACCTCTCTGGGTAAGCTGTTCCACTGTTTCACCAGCCTCGTAAAAATTTCTCTCTCCTATCAAATCTAAAACTACCCATTTTCAGTTGAAAACCATTACCCCTTGTCCTGTCACAACAGGCCCTGCTAAATAGTTTGTTCCCATCTTCTTATAGGCCCCCTTCAAGTACTAAAAGGCTGCAACAAGGTCTTCCCAGAGCCTTCTCTTTCCCAGGCTTAATAATCCCAACTCTCTCAGCCTATCCTAATAGAAGTACTCAATCCCTATAATCATCTTTGTGGGTGTCCTCTGGACTTGCTCCAATAGGTGCATGTCCTTCCTGTGCTGGGGACCCTAGACCTGGATGCAGCACTCCAGGTGGGGTCTCACCAAAACAGAGCAGAAGGGCAGAATTCCCTCCCTGGACCTGCTGGCCATGCTGCTTTTGATACAGCACAGGATACAACTGGCTTTCTGAGCTACTTGACTGCTCATGTCCAGCTTTTCATCCACCATCACCCCAAAGTCTTTCTGAGCAGAAGGCCTTATTTCGAGCAAATAAATGTTGTGAGTTTTTAGCAGTTAGATTTTGCTGCAGTAAAAGAACTTACTGAATATGTAGCCATGACATGGCAAAGAGTGCTTTGGGTGTCTTTACATGAATTGTTTTATAAAGTGATCTTTCCCTCTACCTTATGCAGATAAAAGTCATGTAGAGTCATGGTTATTTTCTAAAAGATACCATTCTGACTGGTGGGATTTTATGATTTTGCTGGAAGCAGAAAGGAATATTAACACACAACTGAGAAAGTTTCTGGATAGCAAAATACCTATTTCCTCTTAGTCTAGCTCCTCAGTACAATAACCATAATATCAGTTATTTAACATCAGTTTTCCTCTTTCAGTTCTAATGTCCCTTTAGGACTTATTTTAATTTCCCAAAAAGAAAACTGCATAACAATAACAGCTGTTCCAAAGCACTCCCCCTCCTACAAGACTCTTCTGACTGGGTAGTATCTTCAGGAAATTTTCTTCCTCAAATAATGTCTGTCATCCAACTAACATCTGAAGAGGGCAGCCCATAAACATTTCTCTACTTATTAAATGCAAGAATAACTGTCAAGTTTCCTGAAAATGTTATTCCGTCCCCTAATACTCAAGTCTGCAACTGTGATCGACCAAACCCCTAGAGGTGAAGTGTGACAGAATAAAGCCCAAACGTGGAGATGGAAAATGGTGATATGCCCAAGGAGCTCTGGCAATAATGCACTTGAGCTCAACACAAAGGGGGCTGATGGGTGGTCTTTGTTTTAGGAAAACAGTTGAGTGGAGCTTAAAATTGTTAAGTGGATCAAATGGAGGTGTAAATGTCTCCCAGAGTTAGCCTGGTCAGCAGAAGGTGGGGGGGGAGGAGTATATAGGAGGCTCAGTCCAATATAAGCATGCAAAAACTAAATAACTAGCAAAAGAACTTCGAAGAGAACAATGGGCTTGAGCTGGTTGCAATCCACATATTCCTTCCCTGGAACGTCCAGCTGGGGACATCGGCATTGTGAGAGTGAACACAGTACAGAAATCAGTATTGAGAATCGCATCAGTATTGTGACTGAACTGTGTATTGCCATTGCTGTAATTTGCCAAGTGTAACTTAAAATTGTATTGGTTTTAGTATATTTTGTATTAGTCTCTTAAACTGGAAATCCCGTATTGCACCAACTATCTTCAAATAAGTAAATTTGATATTAAATATTGCATAATTCATACATGGAAGATCTAAAATAATCTCGTCAGACAGTAGTGGACTCTGGCAGAAAGCAGTCTGCAGACACCAGTCATTCAATACAGAAACAAATTCAGAAAAGAAGGTGTAGCATTCTATGCTGAAGTTCTGTTTTTTTCAGAGTCCTTATTAATCTGGGAAGTATCTTTGTGTCACAGAACCACATCTGAATACCTACTCTGGTTAAAAGAGTAACTTCAACAAAACAAAATTAAATAACTCACATCACAGGAAGAGACTGGTATTTATCAATACCTACATTGCACAAGCTTCCTCATTATCACAAAATAGGATGTTTAAATTCTGCATTACCTTCCGTATTTCCACTTCTGCACAGTAACATTCTTCCCTACAATCAAGACACATTTTACACTTACATTTTAAGACTAACTTATCCACAGCTTTATCCACAGTCTTCAAGAAACTCCTCTGTACATTCCTTCATCTTTTTTTTATCTTCAAGCTGATACATACTTTACTGTCCTAGAGGAAGATCCTTTCTCCAGATTTTCTACAGAGAAAAATGAGACTTTCAAGCACAAAGTGCAATTCCAACCAGCTCAGATAAGACCACACCAATGAGAAAACCATGGTGTCAAAGTGCCAGAAGGAACAGAGTGGTAGAAATGGCTACACGTTGACATCACTTATAAGAGCAGACCAAAAAGATCACTGCAGACCTTTAAGCAGCTTCTCAGGACACCCAAATCAGGAAATGGATTAAAATAAAGGACTGGAATCATTAGAAGTGGTAACGGAATAATAAACCAGAAGTCTGGAGCCCCAAGGCTGACTCAGATAAGGAGAAAAAGTGCAAAAATCAGTGGTGTTGCCTAATGACTCACATGTGGACAAGATCACACTCACTGTCATCCAAAGGATACCAAAACGTATCCAAAATGAGCATACTGTCCTCAAGCTAAGAGGCAATTTATTGCCAATATCTTGTCAATATAAGAGACATGAAGAGAGCTTGAAGGACTGTACCCCTTGACCTCTGAGTTACTACAAATAATTCTGTCTAGACTTGGACAGGTGCACTTAGGTGCTTGAATGCTGGACAGATTGCTGCCCATAAAAGAAGATTTCATGGCCTCTTTTACAATAAGGCTGGCAGGCCCCTGAAACAAACCTACTGATATGCTTCACATCTCTGACAGTCACAGTGAGACTCTTGATAGCAGCCTCACTTAAAGGGGAATTAAGTTTACTTAAAATAGCTCCTCAAGGGTATCAAAGGAAGAGCTGGTACTTCCCTCTTCCCTTATTTTGTTCAACATGGTCAATAATTGTATGCCCGAAGATATTTATTTTTAAAAAAAAATCCATTAACGGCAACTTCCCTTTATCCATAAATGCAAAAATTCAAAATGGACATAAGTTTGAACATCCCCAGCTGGGAACCCTGCCCTTAACAAATACACTAGATACACAGACATGGTTTCTTGGCTGTCTGTATTCACACCCATCTGTTAGGATGGCACTGTGCCTACTTACAAGTTGGTCAAGCTATCAGTAGGCCATAGGTGCCAAACAGTGATCGCTTGCAATGGGCACCATGCACAATACTGAGGACTCTTTTGCAAAAAAAGTTGTTATCCAATGAAACATTTTAGCAATGGCTGCACATGCTTTAACATTTCTTTGGATAAATGCATTCATGTATCCTCTACTGCTTGAAACCAAAGACACATGGAAACTGCAAAAATTTGCTATGTGAAAATACAGAGCTAGGAAAAAAATATAAAAATCACAAAAAAAGATAATGACATTTTAATGCAAATTCTATCATTCTATGTGCTTTTCAATTCACAATACAGCAAACCTGGGGAGTTTGTCAGGAAACTTATGAACCAACAAACATTACACAGAGCTGCCTACCACAGATTGCACAACTGGAATAAAGTTATCTACTTCTCCCTAAAATCACCTTTAAAAATTCAACACCACCACTCCTCCAAGAAAAGAAAAAAACATCTTAAACTTTTCCACATCTCAATTACTTCTTCCCATCAATAAACAGAAATATCTTCTATCCCACAGGTATTGTGAAGCTTAATTCATTAGTGCCTGCAATCATGGTAAAGTCCTTGGAAACAGTGCCATGGATGTCAAGTACTGTGCTATCATTCAAGTATCAGACCTGCCCCTACTTAGCTAAGGTGCCTGACAAGAACAATTTTCAAGGTACGTGATTGTAAACAGCAGCATTTTATGTGGCTACAATGTGCTCAAAACAAAGATTTTGCTACTAAGAAGTGTGAATAACAGAAGTCTATTTGTGTAAACTCTCTCCAAAAGCCTCTTACTACTACAAAGGTTCTTATTCTTCTCCCTAATAAAACATCTTGGAAGAAACAGAATACACTGTACTTGAGATAGCACTATTGATACAAAATTGTCTGCATATCAGTGGTGTTATCTTTACAAATGCTGTCTGCAATGGCTGCTACTTGAGAGATACTTGAACTCTTTGAATAAATATGAATAGCCACTTCTCAATTCTTGCTGGCATCCATTATCAATAAATCTCTGAAATGAATGTAAAACAAATTTATTTCGAAAGAAGTGTTTCTGCTGTGTGTCAAGACAGACTGGTTTCTTCCTCATCCTCCTCTTTTATTCTCTGAAAATTGTCATTTTTACAGTTGTTTATCTTAGTAGAACCTATTTTCATTCTCAGCCCAGAGAAGGCATACTGGGGACTTGTGCTCCTCTTCAAGAGTAGGTAGTCCCAGAGCAAGGCTTTGAAATCTATGTGTCATTAACACTGTTCATCAGTCATTGCAAGAAATTTAAGTCTGCTTCGAAAAAAAAATAAATTAAGACAAGGAGAAAACAAAACCAAAATTTTGCTCAAGGAGTGGGAAAGAAAGAACCCAACAGATTAAGGCTTCTGAATACTGTAGAACTGTTTCACAGGAGGGACCACACGAAACAATAACTGAAGTGTCAGTGGCTTGTCACACAAACGAGGTAGACAGTGAAAAAAGACTTTCTTGAATAAATCAGGCATTCTGTGACTGGTCTATCACTGTGTTTCTCCTGTGAAAACCTCTATAATCTAGTTTTCTTATGATTAAGACATCTGACAATTAGAGGCACTAGGGTTCTATGTCCAAGAAATTAAAAAAAAATGTCTCTTTAGACAAAATGAATAAATGCAACTGGTGGACCACTATTACTGAGAAGCATTTCATCACAACAGCAAAACACTGGACCAAATAAACAACTTTTTTCCTTTCTTTTTCTAAACAAACCAAAATGGCTTAGAATTCTAGAACGCAGCTTGTTCAGAGGTAGGAAATAGTAATTTACAAGAAGAATTACTGTGATACTAATTTTAAATTGCCTTCTTCTGAACACTATTTAAGGTTGTTCTCAAAATCTTGAACGTTACTCAGTTATTGCAATAAAAACCACTGAGCCTTGTAAGGTATCAACTCATCTGTCACTTCAAATCACCTCACCACCAAACCAACTGCAAATACCTAATACATGTGAGTGAGACACTTAAAGGCTTTTTGATCATTTGGCCCACTGTATAAAGATCAATAGCTCTGAAATTCATTAGGAATCTTACCTCACTTGGGGATTATCCCCAAGAATTAAGTGGACATCTTATTCCTACAGAGGAAGGCACATGCCTTTTGACACAGTAATAGTTACAGGAAGCTTCACAACAGCTTTGGTATTTTTGTTAGTGATAAAAAGGGTCCATGGATTCCCTATGAATTAACAAAAGCTTTTGGTTTTATTTTATTAGTTCTCGAGCACAAATCGAGAAACAAAGAGAATAACGGGGTTCACCCTGCCTGTGACTGCTTCAGTCTTAAACAAGGAAGGTAAATGGCGAGAAAATAGGAAGCAAAGAGAAACCACGACCACTGACAGACAGAAACCAGCTTAGCCCAATTCTTACACAACAGGCCTGTCCTGATCCTAAAATCGCAGATTTTTGTTATTTGTAGGCCTGTATTTAAAAAAATAAATAAACAATTTATGTTCAAAGCACAACTCAGGAACGCCTCCCAGCCGAGGTGATGCCTCACCGGGATGATTCTGAAGGTGACGAACCTCTAAGTGTCACTGAGCACAGCCTGTGCTCAGCCTTCCCCACCTCGCCTTAGGGCTAAAAAAACAAACAAACAGGAAGGAAAGAAACTTAGACCGGTGCGACCGCAGGCAGGTTTAGAGCCCACAGCCCGGGCAGGGGAAGGGGGGGGCAGGAGACCCCAAGGGTGAAACCGAGGGAGCTCTGCCCCACCTGCCCCCCTTCCCTCCCTCCCTGCCGGCCCACGGAGATCCTCTGGCGCCACGGGCTAGGACGGGGGAGGGAAAGGAAGGCGCCTTCCCTACCCCAGGAGGCAGACGAGGAGGAGGAACAGGGCGCGGCCCCGGCGGCACCACCGGCCTCCTCAGCCAGGGACGCGGGAAGACCCGCCAGCAGGGCGGGGGACGCTCGGCAGGGCAAAGGGGAAGCGAAACAGCGCCCTAAAACTCGCCTCTTAAAAAAAAAAACCAAAAAAACAAACAACCTACACCGCAGAAGCAGCCGCCGGTCCCAAGTATCTCCCGCGCGCCGAGCCCGGCGCCGCTCCCTCCTCCCGGTCCGAAATTCCCGCACTGCCCGCGGTCCCGCCGGCCCGCCCGGCCCACCGCCACCTCCCAGCATCGACCGCCACCATTGGTCCGTCCCGGGCGGCCGCCAGCCCTCGCCCCGCCCTGGACCCGATACCTGCTGGGAAGTGTAGTCCAAAACGGCCCCTTCCATGGCCGCCCGAAGAGATCATGGACTACACTTCCCCGCAGGAACAGCGCCCGCGATGGGCCAAGGGCTGAGGTCTTTTAGAATCAGAATTGTTTGGGTTGGAGAAGTCCAACCGTCGACTCAGAACCACCACCCTGTTTACCACTGAACCATGTCCCCAAGTGCCACATCCACACATTCGCTGAATACTCCCAGGGATGATGACTCGGTCACTGCCCTGCCCAGCTTGTTCCAGTGCTTCACAACTCTCTCAGTGGAAATTTTTTGAAAGTTATAAGGAAACCCGGTTTTAATTCACAATGATTTTAAGAAGGACTTTGTCCAGCTGATACCACAGAATCACAGAATCAATTGGCTTGGAAAAGACCTCAGATCATCAAGTCTAAGCTATGACTGAACACCACCACATCAACTAGAATTTAACACTAAGTGTCATGTCCAGTCTTTCGTTAAACACCTTCAGCAAAGATGACTCCACCACCTTGGAGTGGTGACTCCACTCCAAGGTGGTGAAGTCACTTACTGTGTGGCAATAACCCCTGTTCAGGAGACAGGTCAAAACACAGGCCACTGGGTTTCCAAGGACCAAGGTCATGAAGTGATTCTTCATCTCGTGTGACTGATGCCCTGGCCAAACCCAATCCCTCCAGCCACCCCAGTCCCAGTCAAATCATAGAATTTTGCTTCTTGGAGCAGGTCTGACCTATTTGTCACCTGGTATCACTACATAAAATCATAGAATCACTCAGGTTGGAAAAGACCTTTAAAATCATCTAGTTCCAACATTAAACACTACCAAGTTCACCACTAAACCATGTCCCTAAGTGCCACATCTACACCTCCTTCTTTTATTGTCAGGTACAAACGTCTTCACACCCATACTTCCTTCTGCCAAGCTGTGAAGTGGGAGACAGGCATAGAAGATTAAAGGCATGCCAAAACAGGGAATTTAGGGGACGAGGCAGAAAAATGAAAGGACAGTGGTTTTGTTTTGTTAATTTGTTGGGTGTTTTAAATCTTTAAAATGGTATTATGTTTTCATAACCACCATCTTCACATGCTGCAATTTTAGAAGTACTAAGTAGCTTAAAACAAAGAACTGTAATTCCATAGTATGTTCATCATGACAGTACTTATATAGATTTCCTTAAAAAACCTTGTCTAAATTAAGAATAATAGAAATCTATTTAGAAATACCAGGTAGTCCTGCAGATGTTCAAGAATTGAACTGTTCTGAATGTTCTAGGGTATTATTGCTCATAGGAAAGACCAGAAGTATGTTTGAAAGAAGTGAACGCTACCACGTGGTAGTGTTTCACTTGAAGCACCATTCTCTTTAGTGTTGAATTACTGGGATCATGAAACCATTCTAAGATTCAAATAGAGAAAATAAAATGAGAAATTTACTAAATATTACATTTCTATACATAAATCACATTTAAATTTAATAGAATGTAGGCTTCAAGTTCCAAAACAAAATTTTTAGAACATCAGTGAAAAGTTGAGCTTCAGGATGTCATTCTGCAAGCAGTCTTAACAATGAGGCCATGGAGATCTAAGTAAATTCTGCTATTCCATATAAAAGTTTGGTCAAAAAAAGAATATCTTTCTTGCAGGAAGAATAAAACATGGCCCTCGTTCTGCCTCTGATTTTTCTTTGTTGAGCCAGAATAATCAGTTCAGATTTAAGCAAAAGGAATAGTTTCAATTTATCGGTCCTACTTCTTGCTAAAAAATCATAAAATTCTGCCAATAAACTATCAGGGCAGAGACTTTTGTGTGTTACATTTCCATACACTAAAGAGATGGGGCTTTTTTAGCCAATCTGTATGCATTTGTGTTGATACAGCTGCAGCTGGAAATTCTTCAAGTATTAACCAAACTTGGAGCGGCCACAACTTCTCTCACATGTTCCCTATATACTGTCAGAGGTTTGTCTAGGTCATAGAAAAGCAAGTATTGACCAAACAATCATAGAATCATAGAATCTTTTAGGTTGGAAAAGACCTTTAAGATCATTGAGTCCATCTGTCAGCCTAACACTGTTAACCTAACACTACCAGGTCCACTGCTAAACCATGTCCCTAAGTGCCACATCTACGGGTCTTTTAAATACCTCCAGAGACAGTGACTCCATGCATCGCTGGTCAGCCTGTTCCTATGCTTGACAACCCTTTAACTGAAAAAAATTTCCTAATATTCAATCTAAACCTCCCCTGGCACAACTTAAGACTGCTTCACCTTGCCCTATTGCTTGTTACTTGGGAGAAGAGACCCCCCCACCTGTCTGCAGCTTCCTTTCAGGTAGTTGTAGAGAGCAATGAGGTCTCTCCTGAACCTCCTTTTCTCCAGGACAAACAAGCCCAGCTCCCTCAGCAGCCTCTCATCACTGTGCTCCAGGCCCTTCACCAGCTCTGTTATCTTTCTCTGAACACACTCCAACACCTCAATGTCTGTCTTACAGTGACAGACCCAAAATTGAACATGGGATTAGAGGTGCAGCCTCACCAGTCGCGAGTACAGGGGGATGATCAAAAGCATAGAATGGATTTCTCAGCATCATCCTTCACTGTAATAGGTAGTAAGAATATTCCTGGAATATGCTGACTGCAACTCTCAAACATGCTTTAAGAATTATTTTAAATTTGATAACCATGTTTGGTTCTTTACCAAAGAGAGGCCTGTGTATCTTTTACTTAAAAAGATCTCTAATCTTAAATGAAATGGTTAATCAAATCTGTGTATGCACTACAGTTACAGCTGTTAAGAAGAATTCAAATGCTACTTTTAAGTAGTAGTAAATTTGCAATATATAATGTACTACAGTATATAAGAAGTTGGAAACATAATTTAGCAATGGGTTAAAAGGTATCACATCTTGAAAGTGGCTTGACAAGAACATCTAAAGAAATAGTGATCAAACTACAGTGTAAATTCTTCGAAACCAGCTTGTCATAAAATTACCTAGAATGACCTTGAACATTTTTAGAAAGTTTTCAGTTTTGTGAAACTCAAGAATAAATGGAGAATAGCCATTTCATAAATGGTTATTCTTTCAGGATATCTATATGTACTTATCAATTCCACAAGATATGCAATTTACATCCTCACTACTAAGAATGTTCCTCAAAAGACTCAAAATAGTACAAAGAATATTTTGAATCCTCCTACCTCACAATAAAAAAAGGAAAAAGAAAAAGTTAAAAAGTTTCAAATTATTTATCCTCAAAATTTCATTCTACAGTAATAAGTCTGAGGCATGAATTGATTAAAATACTTTCTCAAAGTTTTCAGGAATTGTTAGACAAGGTCAGAAAGGTAGGTGAAATCTCTTGAGTTCTTTCAGTGCCTTCTCACAAGGTTTAGTAGAATGAAACACAGGAATGCATGAATGTGAGAGTTCCAGTGAAAACATCAAATAAAAAAAGTGAGACTGTTTTATACTTCAGTTAGGCTTATTTCTGCTTTACCATATTTTTTTTTTAGGCTGTGATTCATGGGCTAAAGTTCTGCAAGATATCAGAATGGCATATTGGAGCAGAAGATGTGCACATATTTTTCATATGCAGATGCAAGTAAGCAAGGAACAATCAAGAAATTTAAAAGTAGTACATTTTGGTCTTGAAAATTAAAGCCATGAAACATCATAAGATTGTTGCTTTTTTTTTATTAAAAAATATTAAATTACCTTTGGATTTCAAAAGTTATTAAATGATGCAGTAGTATTTTTACATTATGTTCTTCACATTTCCTCTAATCCAAAGATTATAGAATTAAATGTCTCAGAACTCGAGAATGTTTCCATTCTGCAGCCTTTTTTTTTCATTTGCAAAATAAGAAAAAGCACTTATAAATTTCACAAACACCTTGCCATACTACACATAAGGCTTTAAAGAAAGCAAAAAGTAAAAAATAAAAAATCAAGAGACAGTTCCGAAATGAATGGGGAGACTGTGCCACCACAGAGGCTCGATAAAAGATTATATATGCACTACATTCAGGTGTCCTAACTGAGGTTTGAGGACCACAGATGGGAAAAGAGATTAAGGTTGCTGTTCCTAAAAATCACCATGGTATTTGCTTCAAATTAAAGTCTTCGTGAAGTGCTAGACCAAAACAGTTTTGCTAAAAATCTTGTGGTCAGAGTTTATCAACAGTTTGAGAAGGAACAGTGGTATGATCACATTCCAAGAAGCAGTTCTTGACTCAGTAGCTTTGTGTTACCATCTGCCCACGGTGCACCTTCTGTGGTGCACAAGGTATTTAGCTCTCCATCATATCTACGTGTTATACTGCAGTGGGAATATGCTGACAGTAGGGAAAAAATTATTTTTTTCCTCCCATTCACATTTCACACTATTTTCCTCAGTAGAAAGAGGTATATAAATTAAATGTGGGGGGTTTTCTCTAATGCGTTTTTATTAAACTTTAGAAGACTGATGACGGTTCTCTGGAAATAGCAGTATGGCACTCAAGAGTTGTCTTGTTTATCCACCAATATACATTCCAAGAGAATTTAAAGGGATCTGCCCAGTAACCTCAGAGCTTGTGCATTGTTTAGGAGAACATCCTATTGTGGCTGAGTGCCATTAAAAGGTGGCTAGGAACAAAATTTCCAGATGTCTTTAGTGAATTAGACTCATTTTTTTATTTTTTAGGTAAGAATTTAAAGTTTTGCTTATTAATTCCTTGAAAATACGGGGACTAAGAAGCTATTATTTCAAACACTCAATCCATTTGATAAGACAATTTATTTGCCCAGTACGGTTACTACACATCTGTCTAAAAAAATTACACATGAGATAAGGTTGTCACCTAAGTTTTCTTCACCAAGGGAAGGTACAATATTGTTTTACGATAAGATCAACTTCCTAAAGAACTTAATAAAGAATCACTCCAGCAAATAAATATTTACTCCTTATTAAAAATGAAGAATCAGAGAGAGAGAGAGATGCTGAGTAAAATTTGTTTAGCTTGAAGTGACAAAGGAAATTTTTAACAAACGTTGAAGTAAGACCCGGATTTCTTGACTCCTAACTTTATATTATGCATTAAAAATTTACTAATTGTACAATTCAAAACATTTTAAATTCAAAATTAAAATGCTGAGGCAGGAAAGGCCTTTGTGAATCTTGCATCTCTTTGAAAATATAATCTGTCCTCTGTATTCATTCCCCAAATTAAATAGTTATATCATTAAAAGGAGGAATGGAATATGGGGTCGAAGAGATTCAATCTCTACAGAGTACCTAATAATTTAATTGGGAAAGGGGATGAAGCATTAGAAGAATTAATAAAAATGCTGTGGAAGAAAAGCTACAGAGTGAGATCCATTGAAAGTTTCACTTTTTTCTGGCAGTTTTGTGATGCTAACAGACATGTGATTTGAAGCTGTTAAAGGGAATAATTTTAAATAACTTGAAGCTTCTAAGGCTAGCGTTTGTTTGAAGTGCATTAAATTAATCCAAATTAAAGGACTTTCATGAGTTTCTAAAGCATTTGTATGTTTTCTTTGGTCAGGGTCCAAACTCATATGCATGGACAGTTTTTTTCTACTTAAATGACTGAATTGTCTTGACTATGAAGTGTCTTCACCCATCTTAGTTAGAGTTATATTTATAGGTAGGCATGCATTTTATCTGGGGGGCCCTGTCTCTCCTATGCTGTAGATACACTCACATGCACACAAACAACAGCTCATGGAATCTAAATAGAACGATGCAAAGAACTTCTGTTTATCATCAAACATTTCATATATCCCATTACATGTGAAAGAATTATTATCTGTCCTGTTGCAGTGCAATGCTTTTCCCTATAATGGAATTTTACTCTGCAAATTTATTTTGGTATTAAAAGGTTCCACTTTATAATGTCTATGGTTCAATCAGTGATCTAAAAGCCACTTAAATACTTTGAACAAGATACATAAAATGCTTTTATTGCAAAGCTTTGCTGTATCTACCAATTTTACCATTGATCTCTTTCCATGTAAAGCAGTTCTGGAAGTTGCCCATGCTGTATAAAATCACGTGGTGGCTTTTGATCTCCAGCTGATGATTAAAGTACATTATGGAGGTTTGAAATTTTCTTGTGGTCATTAGCATACCTCCAAACTCTACTTTGTTAAATATTAATATTATCACTACACACTATTTAAATAAGAAACCAGAATTCTATAAACTTATTATTTGTTATCCTTTGTAGCTCAGAGGATATAGATCTCTTGAACGAGATGAGCTTATACCTAGCTGTACACTTACTGATCAAATGGTGATCTCTTTAGGTGATGAGGCTGTAGCAAAATGCAAGAAAGAATGAGGTTGTATTTTTTAAAACACTCTTTTGATGCAAACAGGCAGAGCTCTGTGCCTTGTACTCCCTATCTGCAGTCCCATATTTCCTCCTGCTTAAAGGCATCACTATCACTTCCAAGGTCACCAAGCTGTCACAGGTTTTCTACAGTGGATTTCTGAACAATGCAATATTAACTCTTTTACTTGAAAACAGAAAAAATAACATCTTTCTACCCACTTTTTGAAAATGTATTTGTGTGATTGGAAAAATAAAGAATCACCATGTACTTGTTACTTTCTCTAGCAATCTCTTCCTTTCCTTTCACAGAAAATAAATGAGAACGTGCATTGGATCTGGCTGAAATGGAGTTCCTTTCCCCATAGCAGCCCTCATAGTGCTGTCTCAACATTCCTCCCCTATCAAGGGGCTGGGGGTGGGCAGGATCCTGGGAGGGAACACAACTAGGCCAGCTGACCCAAATTAACCAAAGGGATATTTCATACCATATGATTCAACTCAGATATAAAAGCTAAGGAAAGGAGCAGAAAGTGGGGGTATTTGTAATGATGGTTGCCTTCTGAAGCAGCCACTATGAGTGGCAAAGCCCTGCTTCTGGGAAGTGGATGAACATTGCTTGCTGCTGAGAAACAGAGAATAAAACTATTTTTTTTTCTCTTTGCTTGTTCATGCACAAACCTTCGCTTTTGCTTTAGTAAACTGCCTTATCCCAACCTATGAGTTGTTTTCCAGCTTATTTTCTCTCCCCTGTCCAGCTGGAAAGGGGAGTTATAGAGCAGCTTGGTGGGCACCTGGCATCCAGCCAAGGTCAACCCACCACAGAATGTCAACTTTATATATTTATCTTTCGCTTTATTATATTACATTGCATCTAATTTATCTATTTTTACCATCTATATCTTGCTAGGAAGCAAAGTTTACTGAATGTTACCCAGATACAGAGGAAAGCATAACATTTGTTGAAAGATATTACAGTCAGTACATGCCAAAACAATTCCAAAGCTTTGTTAATTGCTCTACCCTATCCCCTTACTCCCAAAAATAGAACAAATATGGGTAACCGGGTTTCTGACAAGTCAGCGGTTACAGTCTTTTAAAAGGGAATAAAATCTGGGTCAAGGGAAGAGTATTGGTCTGGAATAGATGTTGCAGTCATAAGGGAGACATTAGAAAGGACAATAAAACTTGTGGAAGAGATGGGCAGGCAAAATATCAAGGTTAGAAGATATCAGCAGACCAGTGTAGGAACACAAATTTGAGTCTATTATACTGTGTGGCAAAACACCTTAAATTATTTGAATCTAGGATATAATAGTTTCTCATATCTGCATTTATCCATCAGTTCCATGAGAGAGAGAGCACTAAAAATTTATCATTTAGGTAACATTTTTATTTCTAAACAATATTCTAAATACTTAAGATCTTTTTTAAGGTTGGACACAGCAGTTTTTGTCCAAGGAGCTTGTTGTTCAGAGAGGAATAACCAAAAAGTTAGTGAAAATAAGCACACATTGCATCCTTTTTTAATATCAAAAAATTTAATCCATCTTAATATGAATAGGTATTTGGTGGATTAATTGTCTCATACAAACTCTCTTTGAGGAAGTAGAAGGGGCAGAAATCATTGATTGTTTCCTTGGGAGGAGACGTGATACAATGAAAATTACAAATAAACCACTGCATTTCATTATAATCTATAGTTTTCTGTCTTCTGGCAAGCTTTATTATGTAGAGATAGCTGTCTGGAGAAGGTAAAATACTTACAGAACTGCTGTTCTGTACTTGAGCATAGCATGGTATCCTTCCTGTCATGCTGCTGTACTGCATAGTTTTGGTGTTCATGACCATGCTAATCTACATAAAATTTACATGACATGTAACAAAATATATGATTTGCATAAGAACTGGTTTTCTGCAAGTCTTAAATGGCACTAAGAAGCTCTAAAAAGAAGCTACCGCTAGGTGTCTCATTGGTTTGTTTCAATGTACTCCAACCTAAGAGTAAGAAATGCTCAACAAAATTTAACAAAAATGGAGTTAATTACCACTGACATTCCCTCCTTCGTTACACCAGCACACCCCGAATTTAATCACATGCATTATTGTAATCAAGCTGTCAATCAGATTTTGAAATATTTCAATTTTTAACATAATTACAGCAGAATCCCTACAGCCCGTCTAGAACATGGATATGGCAAGATTGATATTGTGTTACAAAATGTGATCTGACAAAAAAAAAAATTGGTGCTTCTGTGCAAAAATTAAAGAAACACTGAACTGCTAATGCGTTTACTCTGCAAATGTGTTGCATCATGTAGATTGTCAAGAGTTAATATGACTGCCTGCCCATTCACTGTTCTTGTGCTTTAAATGCTTAAATATTGTCTGTGTAATTTTTATTTTTGTTTAAAAATAAATAGCTTTAATTTTCTTAATTGGAACCAACTGTACAGAGAACATTTTTGCTTTTAAGCTTATAGCAAAAGATTTAGAGAAACAATCAGAGGAGAAAGGGGATACCAAGGAGAGAGTTAGGGTCATGGTGAAATTCCTCTGAGACAGCCCCATCTATGAAAAGCCACAAAACTGGTGGGCCATTGGATAGCATTTGCAAACAGGTCATTGATTAAGACATCCATAGTACATACTGATATATTTTTCAAAAATTTCATGTTCCTGTTTTTTGGTGTATGATGGGGAAGGTATTTTTATGTTAACACTTCAAAACATAAGAGATGCATGTAGAGGTGGAAGGCTCTTTAGATGGTGATCCATCTGTCAGCAATTACAAGGGTTTCCCTGAACACATATGTTACAAACTTCAGCCTGGCTCAGGTGAGTGTTAGTCAGATACAGTCTCTCTCACTTTTGGGACAGCAGTTTGTGTTTTAACCAAGAAGGTAATTTTTACCATCTGATGACTATTTCATGGCCTCTGTGAATGAGTTTGCAAACCTTAGCCTGATTTTATTGTAGACAGATGTCCCCCTTCACAAAAACAACTGTCACAATTGGCAATAGTTGTCACACATGCTGGCAGCAGCACAGGCTCAGGATGAATGGATGGGAGACAGGACAGTATCTTCCTCGCTACAAGGAGGCAGGTGAAGATGGGGGATGTTTGCAATACAATCAACAGTGCTGCATTTTCAATGTGCAGCACCATTAATGCAGGCATCTTCTGTGGGACCAGTGCTCTTTGCTTTAAAAGCCACTTGTTTGGATATCTGTAGACAGGTATTCCATGAGAATAACTTGATCCAAATATGCATGGATCTCTTGTCTGATAGTAAATTAGTAAATTCTTTCTTTCCAATGGCAGGTGAGGAAAACTGCAAACATATTTTTCACTGGAGAGATATGCAAGGCTTTTTAAGAAGTTGCAGAAACACACATTAGCTTCACACACAATCTCAGCACTTTTCCACCCTCGACTTCAGGAGACACACTGTAACTTTGCTCTTTCTCTCTATCTTCTTTCTGTCCTCAGGGTCTGATTTGCTTATTTTCCATATCACTGCCACTGGCCCTGTTATTCAGAGAACTACTGTTTTACTTGAGTATTATCTCACCTCCTAAGACCTCTGTTTTTAAGATCTGTTTTTTCAAGTCGAGTTGCTGTATTTTCATACAGACATCTGCTGAAAGCATTGAATTAATTAATGTAGTAGTAGCAACTAGGAAAACATGATTAGTCAGTTTTGTCCTCTGCCACAGTGAAATTACCAGGGCAGAGATAAATCATATAGAATCTGATGGGTTCTCTGTTTTATGATTTGTTCTTGGGGAATAGGTTAAATTTCTTGCTTTTTCTTCCATTCCTCCACCTCCTTCTTTCCCTTCACATACTTGAACCTGACTCCATCCACACATTCAAAAGATGACCTTGCATATCTCATGGTGGAGGTGAGGAGTTCTGCATTCCCTGCAGACTGTCTGCTTTTTGACAGGAGATGCCATGCTTTGTCCCCCCCCAGCTGCCAATAGCATTCAACTGAAGTATATTAGGAAGAAAGTGTTTACTATCTATTAGTTGTTGAAACAACTAATTTCTTCAGTAAAGACATGGCTTTGAAGATATTTAAATGGTATTAAACCTACATCAATGATATAAATAAAGAAGCAAGTTCAGCAGTTTTTATGACACCATATACTGACAGTATTCTAAACTGTCCACTAAACATTTTTCATTCTCCCTGGAATATCAACATACTGACTGCAATATTTCTATCGGTGTTCTTTTACTTGCTAATAATTAAATTGCAGACATCGACTATTTGCTCCAAAAAGTAAGCACAGCCATTTGAAACAATTTTGTAGCTATGTCAGATGAAATGTAAGTTTTCAATTGTTGAATTGTAGGGCTGCCACCTCGTAAACATATTATAATGTATATTGGTCTATTTTGGTGAACAGCTGAATAATAATGTGCTTTAAAAACAGTTTGAAATGCATCTTCTGAGATATAAAGCAGAGAGGATGACTAATATGAGAACATGGCATTTCACAGCAAACCTAATGAAAGCTTGTGAAAACTAGAGTATCTCATCACCACACTGGCTACATTGGCTGCAATACAGTCAATACTATATTGACTGCTAGAAAGGCTATAAGTATAAAGCATTCCATCTCTCTGATGAAAGTAACTGAGCTGGACCAAAACTGATGGGTAAAAGAGTACTTCTTCCAGTTTCATGAATTTTATATAACTTATTCTTGAATATTTCTTAGAATTGTGTCCCGTCTCCTTGACCAAAGTAAACTTTGCTTTTCCTTCATTTTCAAAGAGTCTTTTGAGAATGATCCTTAAAATAAGAGCATAATTTTAATACATAATTTATCTCCAGGGCCCCAAAATAGACCCTGCTTTGCCTGCATTTCTAGTTCAGAAAACTTGAGAGGGTACAACAACTTTTAAAAGGCTTAGATTGTCTGATCAGGTGTATTACCCTTTTTATTAGGTTATTTCTTTAAAGTTGAAAATTTTTGATAAGTGTTTGTACTTTACTTGGCTCTGTATTGTTTGTGCATGAGACAGCCTTCTGAGCAGAGGGACAGTTCTGCCTGGCTCAGGCATGAAATCATCCATCCCATTTGCTTGACCCTAAATGCAAAGAGAGCTGCACTAGCCCAAAGTGCACATTCTATCTCTCTCTACTGCTTGTATAGAGTGTTATTCAAGCATTTGTTTGGGGGTGAAAAGTTCCTTCTCTGTAGTCAGCTATCATGGAGTGCCTATTCAACATAGATGCTACATTGCTTCTAACTCTTAATCAGGACCTCATGGTATGGTACTCGGCACAGAGAACCAGCAGACACTCCCCAGGCATCAAAAAACAAGCATAACTACTCTATAAATTTAAAAAAAAAAAAAGGCTGGTTTTATAAAACCAGCTAAAAATATGTTTTCTGCCACTTCGACACTGATATCTTTGTGTTGTGGTTTAAACTGAGCTCAAAATGTAATTATTGACCAATTTATGTGTCTTATGAAAGAAGAAAAGGTAGTGTTTCGGAATGCTCAGAATGAGGTTAAAAAAAATTTTCTCTTATAAAAAGAATCAGAAGGGGAAATCCTGTGCATGGAAGTTTGTCACTTTTGTGCACAATTGGTCAGATAAGAAAACCTTTTCCTGAAAGTGTTGTTTGTCACATCTCTGGAATTCCAGACCATACATTGGAAATATTAAATCTATTATGTCATCCTAGAATCATAAATGTGGATGGAAGGAAGAGGTATGTACACGTAGGTGTGTGCCTTCCCAGAGATATCTTGAAAAACATTTGTAGCTGGTGTTTCAAAAAAGCCTGAAGTTGTGAACAATTAATTTACCTAACAGGTATAATAGAGTGGGTAGAAGTATTTGAAGTTTTATTACTTATCAAGTTTCTAATTTATTATGTATAATAATCTTCAGTTGCCAAATCCTCAAAAGATGGAAAGCATAAAAGAGAGAAAGGACACTTTCTTCATGGAAAGACATATTTAACTCACAGTCTCAAGCCTGTTTGTTTATTTCCCCCCCCCCAATGGAAAGGCAAGCATAAGGTAAGGGATGCAGATTATTAAAAAGCACCTAAAAAGATCCTTATGAAACACCATTTTTAGATTAAGGGATTTTTTTCAAATTAACAACATAGCATAATACAAGTGAACTTGTCTGCTCTTATGTGCTCATTTTTGCCACAGCAACATAAGCCTGGATTGAATATGAATCATTAAAGGTGTGGTCTAAGAGTGTTTTATTCACCTTTAATTCATTGTGAATTTATATGTCACATCGATAATAAACTGTAAAATCTTTCAGGATACTAATAAACAAAATAATCAGGACATTATAATAGGCCTTCTTCCTGCTGTGTACTAATAAAGGAAATAACATCAAAAAAAATCAAAACCATCACAAGAAATATACACACAGAAACATTCAGAAAACCCATAGAAGAAAGAAAGAATTCTTTCAGTTCCAAGAAAGAACCAGAAGGGACATTTGCCCAGGAATAAAAGAAGCCTGGGGATTTAACAGATGAGTGACAGAGATGACAGCAGGTTGGAGTGGGCAGCTGAGGGGTTTGGTCTGGTGGCAAGGAGAAAAGAAATGCACCTGGTGTTCTGGCCACAAAAGTTGTTGGGAAACAGGTAAAGCAGAAAGAGGGCAGAGAGTCCAGACAGAAAAGGGCAAGGAGAACCAAACTGGAATTACTATAGAGAAGACCTAGCCAACTGGAAAACCTTTTCAAATCAGCAATGATTAGAAAAGAAAACGACAAGCAGGGGCAGGAGAAGGAGGAAAAAGAAGACATATCTGTTGCAAAGATCTCTGTTAGTCAGCATTTTCAGCTGAGGAAAGAGGGAAACTGGAGCAGACAAGGCAGCAGGTAGAAGGTACTTGCCAACTTCAAGTTCCCAGCCAAGTTTGTTTAGCATGCTACACTTGGCACATACCAAGCTGACCATTTACAATGGTTCAGAATTTTACTTGTTCCGTTTTCACTGCATGAAATGATCCTGGGTCACTTGCAGCCAATATGTAGTTTAGAATGTTTGTATGATAAAGAGGAGTATCTGGAAAAATGAGAATTGTACAAGTAAAATTAGGGATGTATTGAGGAGCAGCTTTTTGCCTACTACCATGCAGCTCTGCCAATGCACTTCAGGCTTGACTTGCAATACCCCGCATAAAATTTCAGTACTGTCTCTCTTCAGAGCAGTGAGTCAGTCAGGCTGAACTATACCACCTCTGTGGCAGAATATAGACTGTTGTATCTGTTTTATAACCTTTATCACTCAGAATCCAACACAGTTATCACATAAAACAGAGCAACTCCAAAAGTATATTTATAATGCAGACAAATTGATATATTGTCATTCAATGTGTAGTTCAAATTTCAGGCTGCTACACAGAACTACATCTTAAATAAAGGGTTGCATTATTAACAAGCAGCATCGTGTTTTTCAAGATCCATGGGAGAGGACAAGAAAGGGTGAAGTTTGGTTTGTTTTTACTGCCATCATTACTAACCAAAACACATAGGACTGGACAGCTCAGGGATCTGAAGCATGGATAGCTTTACTTTTTAACCATAGGGTGGATTTGAACTATTGACCTGTATGAAGACTGGTAGGAAACCAATGGTTGCCAACTTATGTAAGCAAGTGCAAATAGTTTGGTTGTTTTAGTACAGTTCCTACAGAAAACAAGGTACAAGCAACAAAAAACAGCCCTATCAGTTTTGGAATTGTTGCAGACTCAATAGCAGCAAAGGGTTAGAGTTTATCTAAGCAGGGAACTATTCTGAAGCATCTGTCTACTTTCTGGTTTAATTTCACACAGAGGCATGTGCTCCAGCATACACCTAATTTGGTCCCAATCTGTTTGAGGCAGGGATAAGGAGCAGCCACAACATGTTTTTTAACAAGTCCATGAGCAGGCAAATTTTGAGCTATCAAGTTATGACCAAATTAGTGTTTACATACTGTTCCTGATTCCTTAGTACCAAAGAGCAAACTTAGTTGCCCAAAGCCACTTCTGCTCTCCATGGAGACTAATTTGTATCCATCTTTTACAGGAGGCTTTGAAAGTGGTATTACAGAATTGTAGGCAGAGGAAACTTCACAGTTCTTAATAACATGACCATCATGGATGCTCCGATCTTCATATCTTTAGCAAAATATGTTCAGATCCTCCTTGGGAAATAGTTTCTTCACAAACTGAATAACTGAATTTAACTTATACTTCTAACTGAGATTTCTTTTGTGACACATTGAGCCATCCAGTGGCACAGGCTGAAAAGACTGCTACATATACATGTTAATGCATTTCTCCCGTGCCTTTCCTTATATGAGAGATATAGTAGTGTCTACAAAAAAAACCAAGAAAAACCAAAACAAAAAAACCCAACCAAAATAACCCCAGACAAACAAACAAACAAAGCAACAAAAAATATCTATTCAGTGATAAATGCAAAGAGCTAAAGACGATGAGCATTTCTAATAATTTCAGGTTAGACAGAAGTAGTCTCTTGGCATTGATTTAATAGGAAAGAGGAACAGGAAAAAAAGAAAGAAAACAATGAAAAATTCCAAAAAGTAAAAGTTTCTAATTCAGTGTTTAGGCTACACATCTGCCCCTAATTCACTTCTTTACACATCTATGCTTTTCTGTGTAGAGTCATTAAAATCAGATCTCAGTCTTTGGTCACCTGCAAATTTTTATTGTAACAATTTGAGTTCATTAATTTACTCCAAATCACCTCACTTTTGTCAATGCCAGAGTCTTGTGACTGCAAAACAATACTTCAGCATCTAAAATAGAAAGAGATAAGTGTCTATACACCGAAGCAGACACTCAACCATTGAGGGCTTAAATGGGCAAATAAGTAAGTATAGTGTGAATTTTTTATTATTTTTATTATTTTTAAGATTGTGAGAAATTAAATGCTGAATAATGGTGCAATAGCAGTTGTGGGTAGAGCTTGGCTTAGAGTGGGCAATGAAGAAAGATCATTAACAAATGAAATAGGGAGCACCTCAGGGGACACGCCTACAGCCAGTCTGTCACCCACCGGTCTTAGCATTTCATTTCAAAATTTAATTACATATCAATTTCTGAATGCCTGGATAAGACCAGCCTCTTTGCATGGCATCAACATGCATCAGCTTTTAGTGATAAATTTAAGGCTGTAGCAACATTCTTCTTCTGAAACTTTGAGGGGAGAGAATAATAACAGAAGAAGTTTTCTTCTGCCCCAAAAAAAAAAACATAGCTACATCTTTTTGAAGTAATCGTTAGCTACTTGAAAATTTGAACTGTTGTGCAAATGTGTGAGCTGCCTTCATTACTGCTATCATTGCATTTTTCATCAGGGGCTTATTGGACCAGCAGTTTCTATGCTTCACAAATAATTTAGCACAGTTGTAGTAGGCTTAGCTGTCTTCTGCAGCAGGTGGGCAGGATGAGACTGTAAACCATCTGTCCATTCATCTATCTTAGACACCTATCTCCCTATTTCAATTATAGTCAGAAATCGTTTTGTTAGATAACTGATAAAATCATCTCCATTTGTACACGAGGAGTGAAAGGCCCAGGATCCTTCTTTGATTCCTTCAGATTGGGGCTCAAGTCTGTACTGTCCAGTCCTTTTGCAACAGTGCTCTACTCACTGGACAATCTTCCTTCATCCTCTACAGCATCTGTCCCTACCTGAGGCTCCCTACCTACCTCTTTGTGTAGGCTGTAAACAGTGAGTCAGTTTACAAAGAAAGAGTGGTGTGGTTTGCTCTCTTCATATTAATTCTCTTTGTTCAGACTATTCAGCATATAAGGTATTCAGAAATACCTTAACGTAAATGGACTGGTCCAGTCTCCAAGTTTCATAGTTCACATTTCAGTGTAATCCTACCATTACTCATAGTATTGCAATGAACTGCACTGAAGTAGTACACAGTGTCCTGCGGTAATGTTCACTGTGGGCTGTCTCAATCTAAAGTGAAACATCAGGGAGTTCATGTTCCCTCCAGCATGGGAAAGGACAGTTTTGCACGAGGTTATTGAGCTCATGTCAAAGAGCAGATAGCAGTGCCAGGAGCGGGAGGTGTGACTTTATGGAGGAGATCCAAGGGCGGGCAACTGCTCCCTGGGGCTGCAGAGTCTGAGACTGAGGCCAAGGCACCCTCCTACTGCAAGGGCTGGTGGAGCTGTGTTGAGGCTGCTGGTGCAAACAACCCTGAAGGCTACAACTGTGCAGACGAGTAGCCCTCCTGTGCCTCTGCACAAGAGAGTTTCTAAGGGCTAAGAATCATATGCTTTTTACTTAATTTTAAATTATCACCGATATTCCCTACCTGATTTGAAAGCAGTAAGTTCTGGGCAAAAGGAGAATCTTTTCAGTAATTCTGACTGTAAAGTACACATTCATACAAAGAATTGCAAAATTTTTGTGCAATCGTACATGTTTGGACAAGGCCTTACCGGGAAGGCATTCTGTCTGCAGGCAGCTGACTGTGCAATCAGAACAGAAGCAGTCAACTGAGAAGCTGCACCTCCTCTGATTAGTAGTGCCCAATATGACTCTCTTCCTGATCAGATCAACAGTGCACGCTGCGTCTTGCCTTCCCCACAGACACTGTTGGTGTGCTAAGGCGAGGAACATGGTTGTCTTATTTGCTAGAAACCTTGCAAACACAGAAATTATTAAACTGCAGAGGATAGGCACTAGGCTCAGACTCACAACCCTGTTAATTGCTTAATACAGTATCGTGTGTAACAGATTCTCTCTGCCATGGTAAGGGGTTATCTTTGCTTGGGCACTTAGCCCAGTAGCAAACACAAGCTGGTTCAGCTTCACAGGCCCCACGGTACAGTGCAGGGGGGCTTCAAAATCTTGAAAAAGAATGCTTCCAAACAAAGTTTCTGACAGAGTTGTGAATCAGAGGAAAGTTTCTGACAGGAGTTTCCAGTGGATAGAAGGGGCTGCAGGTTCCCAAGTGGACAGAGGTCAGTGATAGCTCATTCACACTCTGCAATACCACTTGTGGTTGAAGTGTTGAATCAATCTCTAAATTGTGACATTCTCCGAGGGTGCAAAGCCTACTGCTGGCAACACCATGGACGAGTTTAAGGCTTCTGTTTTACTTAAACCTGAGCACCCTGCTAATGCACAGTAAAACCTGCTGCCTGGCCCCAGACTATTACACATTTCACTGATGTCTTCCTTATTATTGCCCAGACCCCTTACTATATGTGCAGAAACAAGAGGCAGGTTCACACAGTGCAAAATGCCTTTATTTTGGCACAAGTACAACAGAGCTTTGTCGTTCTCAAAGCAGTAGGAACACATCATGTTAGCGCAAAAGTCACGAAGTGACTCCTGGGCCGGCAGCTTATCCAGAGCCGCTGGCACCGGCGTTGCCTGGAGAGGCAGCGGGGTTCTCCGCGAGGCGCAAACCGCTCACGTTCACACGCACAACAGCAAGAGCACGTCAAAAGCGGTGTGAAGAGGGGTGGTGCACGTCTCGGCCCTGCCGGCAGCCTTGCCGAGCTGCTGCCCTCCGAGCAGCCGGGCTGCGGGCAGCTGGAGCAGCGGCACCGAGCCGGCACAGCGCCTGCCCCGGCCTGCGGGGGCCGGCCGGGCTGGAACCCGCGGCTGCAGCGCTGCAAACGCTTCATCCTCCTGCTGGGAGCGTGCTGCTTCTGCTGTCAGGCTTGGGACTGAAGCGAAATTAAATTAAACTCGTCTTCCTAGCGAACGGGAAGGTGAGGCAAACTTTCGAGCTGGAAATTGGATCTCATGCAAAGCTCTTGCTTGCGGATGTGTTACGCACAGGCACACACAGGCAAAGTCACACTCACCTGGGGGTCACGCAGCAGTAACACCGACACTCCATCTGCTTACCAAGAAAGCCAACACAGTGTTAAAAAGCAGCCAGGATGCTCAGACCAGATTGGACTTTAAACAGGAAATTATCTTTTCAAATTTTGGTTGAACGATAAGAAGCTTTTAAAACTAAAGAAATGAATGATGTATGCAAAGCTGTACTTGAAATGATTCTGGTGTTGCAAATTGCCATGCTCTTACTGTGGAGCTGATGAAAATAAATGAAGCTCTGCGTTGCTGGGCTTTTTCCTCCCCCTTCTAATAAATGAAATGAAAAAGCCCCATTATTGTGCCACCTGCTTCAAATTCCTAATTGTGGTAACTGAATTCTGAAATTATTTGTTAGCTGTGTAATATCATAGGCATTAAAAATACTGAGAGGCTATTAAGTTCTTTAAAACCCAGCACTGGATAAAAAGGTGCAGCTATCTTCAGATTTTTATTTCCATGAAATAACTTTTCCAGTAGAGAAATGTGTTCGAATCCTACAAGTGCATCCTGAAAAAATCCCTGTTAATTTACCAGTTAGAGAAGCTGCAAAGTAAAGACCCAGGATAGGTCCATTGGCATATTTAAATATTTTTATAAGAGTGCTATATGCCATTCTGTTTGTATTTTTCTAACATAGAAATATAAACATTTCAGAAGACAATAAAATTACATGAAATGCAAATGGAATATTTCTAATGAACAGGTAGGTGTGTGCACATATGTATCTCTGAAGTGTTTATAACCATGCAATCTTGCTGTATGCCTGAACTATTGCTGCATGTGGGTATAAAGGATCTCATTTGATTCCTAAATTTTGGGTTCTCATTTTAATAATGTTCTAACTTAGATATCTATGTAGATATATTTTTCAAATTAAAAAAATAATTACCAGGACAAGCTAGAAAGAGTTATCCTCGAAATATTTTTTCAATATAAATAATTTTTCTAGATATCCAAATCCATTGTTTTGTTCTTTTTAATGTGAAAGGATTGGAATCTGTTAAACAGATCTTCTGAAAAAAGTTGTTCCACATGTCCTACACAGTCTTTTTTTTTTTTTTTTTCACAAATACATGTATGGATCATACATACATATATATATATATATATATATACACACGTGCAAATTTCTAGACAAGATGCAACCATTTCCCTTAGATTAACTTCTGATATGTAAAATCCAAGTACAGAAATGAGTAAAGGGTTAAAATAACAATCTCAGAATTCAAGTCAGCTGTGACAGTATTCAGCACATTGAGCTGCTGAAATCTACACGGAATTAGACGTCCCTTTGCCCACCGAACCAAATTAACTGGTTTGTTATTACCTTGCATAAGCAGCATTTTAGAGGACCAGAGACAGGAAGAAAAGGGTGTGTATCACCTCATGCTTATTACCAGGCAGCTCTTGCTAAAGCTCACCCACTTGCTGCCTTCCCCACTTCCCAGCTCTGGAGGCAGAAGTTACCAAGCAGCCTCAGAGCAAATCCCAATAACAATTCTTTCTCAGCTTTACACTGGCACACAAAGGTGTCCTGTTGGCAGCAAAATCTGGCTTCATCAAACAAGAGGCTATTTCAAACACAAGTGCAAACACTTGTAATCTGAATATTTCAAAAATAAACAACAGAAAAAGGAGAAGGGAACAAGCAGAGAGCTTTGTTGATAAAAGTGAGTTTAGCAAAAAAAGTTAACTCTAAATTGATTAAAATGGAGAGTAATTGCAAGTAGAATCTAGCAGATGCTATTTAAATAATATTGTTAAAAGGCTGCAAACAAGGAACAAATACAGACCTTGTAGGGATTAAGAGGAAATGAAAAGTTACACATTCTCAGTTAATTTATTTGATTATTTTACCTCCTTTGTCATATACAGATTGACAAACTCAAAGTTGTGTTTTGATTGAAATTTAAAATGATATAATGATTAATTTGTACGTACATATTTTAGCTCTTGACTTGCTTGCAAACTAGTTATTACAATTGCTGATTTGATTATATGCTGGTTGTATTTCACAAAAAGCCTGAACCAAGGTACTGGCAAATCATTCCTGGCTTGGAAGCTGTGCTGCCACACTGTGTGCTTGGCCACCTAGGCCATATGCTGTTATTCCTACCCTCAGTTGGATAATGTCCTCCACCACAAAGAACTCCCAAAATGGCCACACAAAGATCTATGCACTTTGACTTGCTTGAGCCGAAGATTTCCATGCGTGCACATCTAGACATATCACACTATATTAATTTTCAAGCAATGTTTTTAAACAAAATATTGGTGAGAAAGTGTTTGTGAAAAATGTACAGAAGAGGACAAAAATGTGAGTGATCCTAGCTTTGTGG